>NW_026571404.1:11702180-11769680 GCF_026225935.1 Boleophthalmus pectinirostris
GCGTTTCCTGACAAACTAGGACGTACGTGTAATCAAAACAGTTCTGTAAACTACTTGTATACAGATGGTGTCAAATATAAGAGCATAATTGTGCAAGATTGGGTTTTTATATTTCAAAACTGTAAATAAATACACAGGAAAAAAAAACCTAACATCTCATTTGTGTGTGTTTTTTTTTAGAACTGATCTGATTAATAGTGCTGTACATAGTTATTATACTTATTTATTTTAAAGAGGTCAAACTACATTGTTTTCTGATCTGTGTTATAAGGTTATTTCTATATCAAAACATTGTGTTTTGTTTCATTCACACATGTCTATTCCACCTTGTGATGTCATGTGGTAATACAGGAAGTGCTCCATGGTATTTTTAAACTCCATACACCTTCACTGGAATTATATGGATGGTTTTACTCCTGGAATACATGCATCACGAATTTCGAACTTCTGGTCATCGCGCAATGCATACTGGGAATGATTTTCAGAAAAAGTGAGCGTCAAACTGCCGTGTTTGTTTTCCCAGTGGGATGTGTCTATTGACAAAGCCGACCTTTTCAAGTTTTTTGAACCATATCGCTTTTGTTTCTGGTTCTGATATTGTCATATTTTAGTTTTGGAATTCGGACATCGTAATTGTGTGGTTGTTGGATCTTCTAACAGTGGAAAATGGGCTTCGGAAGTTTGCGAACTTCATAATTGCAAAAGGGAATCAGGTCTGTGTGACTGCAAACCTCCGTTCAAAGTGTTTCCCTTCCCAACGGAATTGAAAAATAGTGAAAGGTGAAGGCGATGGGCAGGACTGATACACAGGAAGGACGAAAAAAGAAACCTTTGGCTGCGTAAGAAATCATCCCGAGTTTGTAGCGAACATTTTGTAGATGGAACGCCAACAAAACAGGATCCCGATATTTTGGAGAGGCTGACATCATTGTAGATAAGACACTTTTTTTGATTTTGGTGTGAATTATTACTGTCATAAACCCAAGAATTCAAGTAAAAAACATATTTCTTCATGTTGTCTGCTGAAATGAATCATGGGATATGTAGTTCCTGATGTTTATTAGCTGTTGCTACTATAAAACCATGCATTTAAGCAAAGGATGTGTGATTTGTAATTTGATATATTGTGACAGCCCATGGTATTATTGTGAGACTTTTGATGATATGATATCACAATATTTTGGTTATTGTTACACCCCTACATTCTAAAATAAAGCGTAAATCTCAATTTTGTGCAATATAGGACCTATAAGAGGGAGTATTATACATCATACTTGGTCAAAAATGAGTTATTGAGTGTGTATACATGCACATCATTATCCTGGGTATGATTTTTGAGTATCAACCAGGATACTGCAGCTGGTATATTCCGATAGTAACCAGGATACTGTGGAAAGTATACGCAGTATCCCGAATACTGCCATAACTGGGATGTGGCTAATAACCAGGATACCAGTGTCATTTTGGGTGTATTTGGGACGTCCTTTATCATGTGAATAAATATCGTGAAAAATATTGAGCTCAAAATTGACCTTTGGCTCCTAGTTGGCATTTACTGTACTGTGCCTTTGTATCATGAGGCAAAAATAAGGAGTCGTGCAAAGGCAAAAGGCAGTAACAATTACTGCCTTTTGCATTTGCACGACTCAAAGGTCAAGTTTGATTTTTCGCAAATATTTCTTAATTATAGCAACTTGTAGGGATGTTCCAAATCTCTCTGTATGATATTTATTTGTGATATTTTGGAGAGGCTGATATCAATTGTAGATAGGATGCTTTTTTGCTTTTAAAATACCCTGACAAGATTTTGGCGCGAATCATTACTGTCATAATCCCAAGAATTCTAGTAAAAATCATATAACTTCATGTTATCTGCGCTGAAATGAATCATGGGATATGTAGTTCCTGATGTTTATAAGCTGTTGCTTCTATAAAAATGCATTTAAGTAAAGTAACTTGTAATTCGATATATTGTGACGCCCCGTGATATTATTTTGTGACTTTTGACAATACAATATCACGATGTTTTGGTTATTGTTACATCCCTAGCAACTAAATGTCAAATTTTGGGAGCTCTACCTATTATAATTTTGTCTGGACAAAACAGAAAGTCATTTGAAGTCATTTTTCTCAGTTTCACAAGTGGCAAGTTAAGGTCTTTTGCTTTTGTATTGCACAGTACTTCTAAAGTGTCTTAATAGAATAAGACCTGTGAGATATTTCTGCTCAAACATGAACAGATTATACATAAAACCTCTTCAAACACATTTTAATGAGGGCATGACATTATAACATGGTTGCATAACACCCCCTCTTTAACATTTATATCATATCATTTTAATCTCTTTCACACAACATTATCTATTCTTTGAGAGCTACCAGCCCCCTCAAAACACTTCACCTCATTCTACCTCCGTCCAAACAGGTACACCGCATTCTGCTCTGATGATAGCACAGCACATCAAAGCCACGATGTTAGCGCTGAAAAGTCCCCACGCAGGCCCACTTCCTGTACCTGCTCGGTGCATATGGGCCAGAGAGCCACACGTGTCCTCTGTGCTCTGATGCAAAGCCGTGGTGCGTTCAGAGTCCAGCTCGTGCGTCACGGTGTTTGGTTTGGTGTGAGTGAGATGTTTGTGGTGGTGAATGAACATTGTACGGCTGAATGCACGGCTGCACAGAGACACACACAGAGAGAGAAGTACATAAGGAGAGATGGATGGTGCGTCTTATCACCTCTTTACCTCCTTTATGTGTGGTTTTGGTTTGTGCGACAGAGACAGCTGTGTTTGTGAAAGTACATCGTGCCACACCGCATGGGATTTATTTAGACTGAGAAACATCTCACATTTATCTCTGAAAGTCTTGTTTGGTTACAATGAAATCTCAATAAAGGTACATTAGAGTTCAATCCGTATTTGCCCCATAACAACTAGATCTTAGTGTAATAACAGGCTGAGAAAAATATAATGATTTAACAAACTGTTGCATTGTTCATCGACTTAAAAGGCCCACATTACCCTTATTTATATTATAATGCTTTCACATGGAGTTCATTCACACATGTTTAACACACAGACCCTGCATACTGAGTTCTTCTCTCAAACACAAAACAGTCTGTTCCACCTTGTGATGTCATGTGATAATACAGGAAGTTCTCTGCTGTGTTTTTAAGCTCTGTTCTCCTTCACTAGAATCATTTGGATCATTTCAACTCTAAAATTTTCTCTTGAACAAAAGGTAAAAGTTAGCTGATAATTTGTAAACTGCCACTACATGACATCACTAGGTGGAACAGAGCATTTTGAGCTTCGAGATGTAGTTGTTTTTGAGGAGGTAACAGCATTATAACATGATTTTCATTCATCCATCCATCCATTTTCTGCTTATCCGGGGGCCGGGTCGCGGGGGCAGCAGTCTAAGCAGGGACTCCCAGACTTCCTTCACCCCGGACACTTCCTCCTGCTCCAGCTCCTCCAGGGGGACCCTAAGGTGTTCCCAGGCCAGTCGAGAGTCATAGTCCTTCCAGCGTGTCCTTGGTCTTCCCTGGGGCCTCCTCCTGTTGGGACATGTCCGGAACACCTCCCGAGGAACAGATGCCCAAGCCACCTCAGTTGGTTCCTCTCGACGGAGGGGAGCAGCGGCTCTACTCCAAGCTCCCTCCGTGTGACTGAGCTCCTCACCCTATCTCTAACATGATTTCAAGCATACAAAAATCAAGTTTGCATAATATAGAACCTTTAAATGGTCATACTGTATTTATCCTGGCTGCTTCTAAGCACCATAAATCACTTCATGCAGGGAAACTGGCTCAAGTGTCTTGCTCAAAGACACAACAACAGTATAAGAACTACAGTATAAGACATATTAGACCCTCCAACCCATTATGTACCATTTGGGCCACTGTAATCCCAATATCCTAAGATATTTGTAAGTAGAAGTCAACCTTAAGTGCAGTGTCTTGCCGGAGGACACAGCAACATGAACTTAAGCTTCACACCCACATTATGCACACTTCGTACACTGCTGATATCTAATTAGCTGGGCGTTTGCATGTTTGTAAGTAGCACATTTTTGGTTTAGTAACATGTATTAGGCCCTTATTAATGTTTTGAGTTGCATAACCTTATTCTGGGCTAATAGTCAGATACTAACCTTCGCTATTAACAAACACCCTATTATTACGGCTTATTACTGTGAGGGCATCATCACATAGTCATTTCTGCAGTGTTCACATGCTGATATTGACAGTAAGTGCCGTCTGTTTCCTGGTGTGAGTGTAGCGAGGCTGGCTGCTGAGTGTGCAGCGGAGCAGAGATGAAGCCGGAGCTGGGTCAGAGGGACCAGAGCTGTGATGTGTGGGTGACAGCGTGTACACCAAACACTGACTCATCCAGGACTCCACATGACGCCCAGAGGTACCTTATGATGTCAGGGGAATCAGACTCGGTTGTGTGAAAGTAATGATGTACAGGAGTCATGTGAGTGTGACAGCAAATGCACCGAAACAACACAAACATCTGAAATGACTTGCCTTGTACTAGCGCAGGGGTTCAAACGGAAACTGATCGAACTGATTGAGTTGAATCACATAAACATGACAAAATGTTACCTAACCTCATTTTATCTTTTAGAATGAAAACAATCTTGAGCTTTAGCAGAACTATAAAACCATCTTTGTGTAGTATCAGATTTAGAGACTGAACAATATTTGATCATTTCCCCCCAAAAAATCTACTTTGAATGTAGTCCAAACTCATCCACAACTTTGTTTTACTACAAATTGGATAAGAGAGCTGTTTTCCACTATCATCATTGCACCAAGAATTCAAATTAAGCTTTAAACAAGTATTATTTATCTATATTTAGGCTGCTGGTTGGGCCTAACAAAATATTGACTACTGCTATAGATTTAAGGCTATGGAATATGCTTAGAAATACAAATATCGTCCTGATCTTTAATCACAATCTAGTAGGGATGTAACAATAACTGAAATATCGTGATATTGTATCGTCAAAGTTCTCACAATAATATCGTGGATCATCACAATATATCGAATTACAAGTCTCTTTGCTTAAATTAAGAGTTATGGTGCAGCAATAGCTAAAAAAAAGACAGAGGAACTACATAGACCATGATCCTTTGCTCCATTTCAGTGCAGACTACAAGAAGAAAGAAATAACAGTTCTAAACACTTTTAAGTCTTAGTTATTTGGATTAAGTCTTGTCAGGACATTTTAAGAGGAAAAATCTGCATACTAGCCTCCACAAAATATCACAATAAATATCGTACCGTGACATATATATCGTGCAAATATTGTACAGAGAGATTTGGATATTGTTACATCCCTAATCATGAGCTTTCCCACGATATCGCAATAAATATCGTACCGTGAGGTTCATATCATGTCGTGAGACTTGGATATCGTTACATCCCTACAATCTAGTTCTATCTAATCTACCATTTTTGTATTGTCACAGCACTAAGCAGTACATATTAATGATGTAACAATAACCGAAATATCATGATATCGTAACGTCAAAAGTCTCACAATAATATCATGGGCTGTTACAATAAATTGATCACAAGTTCCTTTGCTTAAATGCATTGTTTTATAGAAGCAACAGCTTATAGACATAGGGAACTACATATCCCATGATTCATTTCAGTGCAGACAACATGAAGAAATATGTTTTTTACTTGAATTCTTGGGATTATGACGGAAATAATTCACACCAAAATCATTTTAAAAGCAAAAAAGAGTCCTATCTACAATTATATCAGCCTCGCAATAAATATCGTAATAAATATCGTACCGTGAGATGCATATCGTGATAATTTCCTACCGAGAGATTTAGATATCGTTACATTCCTAGTACATATACTATGAAAGCCAAAATTAAGCCACATTTCTTTGTTCTAAAGTTTTTAGAATACGGAATTGCAGATGAAGAACCTGATGTGTTTTTTTTTGCTTTTGATGAAGAAGAGGATAAGACAGTGACAGAAATTAAATAAACTTTGTGTCAGATGTAGTTTAATTCTGATAAAGACACATTAAAGGTTGTATGGAGGATTTTTTTTTTTGTTTCAAACTGTCAGTGAAAGATTAAAACACCATTACAGAGACGCAGCAGCTTTGTAATTATAATGACCAAAAAAAAAAGAACGAAAATCTATCAACTGTGGACGTAGTGAGGCCAGATAAACATCAGCCAATAGAAAACGAGGCTCCCTCATTTTCTATTGGCTGTTAGGTTGTCAATCAAACTCCCTAGTGTAACTGACTTGTCGGCGCGCGGGGATTATGTGGTTTACGCAGAGGTTCTTAAGAGGCATTTTCGAACTGTCGCTTCCTCGCATTTCGCACAAAGTTTGTCGCGACGGCGGACGAGAATCCACAACCGGTTCGCCGCAAAAGAAAGTCCGTTTTTGAGGTCGCTGAAAGAAGAAGAGAAGAGGAAAAGGAGCGAAGACAAACTGAGGTGATTCTTGGAGATCTCGTCCAGCGATGGCGCGACCGAAGCAGACGAAGGGTCTAAAAACTGACGTGTCCGTCGCTGAATTACTTCTAGACAGGAAACTTCAACAGTAATTCTGAACGCGCACAAGGACTGTCGCTGTATTTCTCTTCCCTTAAAAAAATCCTCTATACAACCTTTAACACAAATGACAATGACAAAATCAACAAAACAAATTAATTGAACAAAAGAAGTGTGCTTTCTGTTGACTCCACAAATACTTAGCCTCTCATCCAAGTGGCTTCTTCACGACTGGATTAAATCTTTGTCAGAATAGAAGAGCTAACTCCACTGAAACTATAATACACTGCAGCTGTTTACAGTGATTCAACACATATTCTCTCTAAAAAACCTTTGTCCAGATCACAAAATCCAATCTTCTTTTGCTGTGGGCCCTTCCTGAACCACTGAGGGATTACACAGATCGTCTAATGAAAATTTGATATGGGTCATGAGGTACCAGGAATTCAGATCATGCTTACAGGCTGCACACTGCTGATGTGACGTTCATGAATGAGTCTGCTCTTTTTAATGTGAATGGCTGGAACCAGATCTAATTTTTTTTAAAAGAACCAAATCCTCTTCTTTCCAGTTTGTATGCATTTCTATCCAGATGAACCCCAAACCAACACAAAACTCAGCACAGAAGCAGAGCAGGTGATAACTATATCTATTTATTTTAGAATTTCAACTCCTACTTTTAGTTTGACCCATTTTAAACACATCTTAGCTTTGGTCATCTCTCTCTCTGTTATTAGTTTGTAGATAAAGGTGCATTGTGTCAAATTGCCAATTGCTTTTCACCATGGAGATGTTATTGCTTTGTCTGGAAGGTTTCACAGTATGGTATAAAACCTTTCTATCTTCATTTAGACCAAATTAGACCAAGTTTCTATATCTATCTTCATATCTATTTTCGATGTATTTTTGAGCTATAAAACCACCTGTAATTGAATGGTAAATAATCACATTTTTATGTAGCGTTTTTCCAAATTCAAGGTCCTCAAAGTATTTTACAACAAGGAACTACTTGCCCATTCACACACATTCATACAGCAGTGTACGCAGACAGGTGAGTCAAGACTTTGTGACATATGTCTATGAAAAGCACTATATACATAAAGACTTACTTACTTTACTTTACTTACTTACTTTACTTTACTTACTTACTTACTTACTTACTTTACTTACTTACTTTACTTACTTTACTTACTTACTTACTTTACTTACTTTGCTTTACTTTACTTACTTTACTTACTTACTTACTTACTTACTTACTTACTTACTTACTTTACTTACTTACTTTACTTACTTTTACTTACTTACTTACTTACTTACTTACTTACTTACTTTTACTTACTTACTTACTTACTTACTTACTTACTTACTTACTTACTTACTTACTTACTTACTTACTTACTTTACTTACTTACTACTTTACTTACTTACTTACTTACTACTTACTTACTTACTTACTTACTTTACTTACTTTACTTACTTTACTTACTTACTTACTTTACTTACTTTACTTACTTACTTACTTACTTACTTACTTACTACTTACTTTACTTACTACTTTACTTACTTACTACTTACTTACTTACTTACTTACTTACTTACTTTACTTACTTACTTACTTACTTACTTACTTTACTTACTTACTTACTTACTTACTTACTTACTTACTTACTTACTTACTTACTTACTTACTTACTTACTTACTACTTTACTTTACTTACTTTTACTTTACTTACTTACTTACTTACTTACTTACTTACTTACTTACTTACTTACTTACTACTTACTTACTTACATACTTTACTTACTTACTTTACTTACTTACTTACTTACTTACATACTTTACTTACTTACTTTACTTACTTTACTTACTTTTACTTACTTACTACTTACTTTTACTTACTTACTTACTTACTTACTTACTTACTTACTACTTACTTACTTACTTACTTACATTACTTACTTTACTTTACTTTACTTACTTTACTTACTTACTTTACTTACTTACTTACTTACTTACTTACTTACTTACTTTACTTACATATTTTACTTACTTACATTACTTACTTACTTACTTACTTACTTACTTTTACTTACTTACTTTACTTACTTAAGTGTCTTGCCCACGGACACAACCACAGCATTCATCTGTGGGAGCTAGATTTGCACCGCCAACCTGTGGGTCAGTGGATTTGACCGCTCAACCAACGGTGTTTATGTCAAAAGCGAGATTTTAACCACCAACATTCGGATCAGTGGACAAATTCTCTACCCCAGTAAATGTAGATAGAACATCTACTGTGGAACATTTCAGGCAGAGCAATGATATTTCCATAGAAACAAGCAGGTGACAGACTCCCCAACCAAAAAGTTACACAGTGCAACTTTAAAATGAGTTCTCACATTGGCTTCTCTCATATGAATAAACAGTAAAAAAGCTACATAAAAAAGTCTTTTGAATCGTTCACGTCCAAAAGATTTGCATCCCTTAAAACAGAGGTGTCAAACTCAAATTCACAAAGAGCCAAAATTAAAAACTGGGACTAAGTCGTGGACCAAACTAAATATATATAGAAAAATTCCAACAACATCTGCATGGTTTCTCTTCTTTTGAGATATGTAATGTTAAACCTTTTCTTATTTAAATAGTTTTGCTTAAACACTGAACCCAGAAAGAGCATAATGTAAAATAATAACAACATTTTAAATAAATATTGTCTCTATAGTCTATCTGTAGCCGGCGGGCAGCTCTAATACAGATTTGATATGATCTCTTGGGCCAAATATAATTATATCGCGGCTCAAATTTGACCCCCGGGCCTGAGTTTGACATGTCTGCCCTAAAAGAAGCAAAAGTCCCATCACTACTGCACACTTATTCATATTAGATTGAAATAATGAAACACGCCTAGATATTTGAACAAACGTGTGTTATTGGTGCTTTAAAGGTGCACTGTGCAACTTTTCTGCTTGTCTCTTGGAGATGTTATTGCTTTGCCAGGGACGTTCCACAGTACAGCGTCACATGTGTTCTTATTTATCAAAACTACAGTAAAAACAAACATTATTACTGTGAACGGACCATCTTTTCTGCATATCTTGGGCTTGCGCTGTGGCCTTTTTGTCTCCATTCCAGGGAAAAACATCAACATCTTCATGCGATCAAACCGATAGACGATCATTTACCAGAAAAGTTACACACTCCACCTTTAAAGAGTCGAGTTTTCAGAGTGAGTGGTGACAGGTGAAACTCCGCTGCAGCTACACAAACACAGATGACTGACACATGAGGAAAACAGCGACTGCAACAACTCTGACTCATTCAATCCACACATAAGAAATCATAACAGACACAGAACTACAGAGACGTGAGCAGGCGGAGTGGAACCATAAAGGAGCGATGTGGAGGCTTGAGATTATAAAAAACATGCACTTTAGACGCTCTCATCTTCATACACCTACATCGTACAGGTGTTATTATCTGCTACTGATACAGACTCAGGTTTAATCTTCTTCTGTGTTCTGTTTTTGATAGTATTTAAGTATATCTAGCCTCACTTTGATCAATGAAATGATTTTATAATGAACCCAAAGAGTTACACATGTGAAACCAGTATATTCTTAAGTGTATCTGGTATTTCAGAGGAGAAATTTAAGGTGTTTGATCAATTTTTATAAGAAAAGATATTCAAATTAAGCTGTATTACACTTAAGGATGTAAGAATAACCAAAATATTGTGATATTGTGTCGTCAAAATCTCACAATTAAATAAAAATACAGTACCAATAGCTAATAAACATCTGGAACTACATATCCCATGATTCATTTCAGAGCAGACGACATGAAGAAATATGTTTTTACTTAAATTCTTGGGATTATGACAGTAATAATTCAAACTGAAATCTGGTCAGGGTATTTTAAAAGCAAAAAAAGGTGTCTTATCTACAATTATATCAGCCTCTTCAAAATATCGCAATAAATATCGAGGGATTTGGATGTCGTTACATCCCTGATTACACTATTTCTCATCTGTTATAATGTTGTTTCCTCATCACAAACATATCTGGAGTTGTGTTTTGTTTCATTTACACATGTTTAACACACAAACCCTGCATATTTAGACTGAGTTCTCCTCTCAAACTGAAAACACTGTGTTCCAACTTGTGATGTCACGTGGTAATACAGGAAGTGCTGCACCTTATCCAGAAGCATTTGGATGATTTCAGACCTGGAATTGCCCGTCTTTACTGAACTTGAGGTCACAACAAAGTATTTTTAGCTTTTGAATGACAACAAAGTGTTACTCAAACATGTGTGAACGAAACAAAACGCAACTTCAGATCTGTTTTTGACTTGGTAACAGTTTTATAACATGACTTAAAGCTCACAAGAATCAATTTTGTGTAATACAGGACTTTTAACTGCGTAATAAGTAGTTACTAGGGGTGTAACGATATCCAAGTCTCACGATACGATATCGTCACGGTATGAACTTCACAGTACGATATTTATTGTGATATCGTGGGAAAGCTCACGATTAGGGATGTAACAATATTTTCACGATATACATCTCATGGTACGATATTTATTTTGATATTTTGTGGAGGCTAACAAAACTGTGAATATGCTACTTTTTCCTTTTAAAATGCCTTGACAAAAGTTACCCCAAAGAACTATGACTTAAAAGTGCTTAGAACTGTTATTTCTTCTTGTAGTCTGCACTGAAATGGAGCAAAGGATCATGGTCTATGTAGTTCCCTCTGTCTTTTTTTTAGCTATTTGCTGCACCATAACTCTTAATTTAAGCAAAGAAGTAATTTGATATATTGTAACCATATGATATCACAATATTTAGGTTATATAATTGTTACTAAGCCTGAATCATTCTTAATAAACATTATAAAGCTAAACAGGTGTAGCCTACCAGACACTATGCAAACTCTATACAGAAAAACACCACATTTTTTACAATGAATGATGAGCCCCAACCTCAATGCCACTCAAGGAATCTACAAACTGTAGGGGTGTAACGATATCCAAGTCTCACGATACGATATCGTCACGGTATGAACCTCACGGTACGATATTTATTGCGATATCTTGGGAAAGCTCACGATATGGTGGGGAGGCTCATGATGAGGGATGTAACAATATCCAAATCTCTCTGTACGATATTTTCATTATATACATCTCACGGTATGATATTTATTGCGATATTTTGTGGAGGCTAAAAAAAAAAACTGTTAATATGCTACTTTGTCCTCTTAAAATGCCTTGACAAGACTTAAAATGCTTAGACCTGTTATTTCTTCTTGTAATCTGCACTGAAATGGAGCAAAGGATCATGGTCTATGTAGTTCCCTCTGTCTTTGTTTAGCTCTTTGTTTGTCTCTGTCTTTGTTTAGCTCTTGCTGCACCATAACTCTTAATTTAAGCAAAGAGACTTGTAATTTGATTATTGTGATGGTCCACGACATTACTGTGAGACTTTTGATTACACGACATCACAATTTTTCGATTATTGTCACATCCCTTGTTGTTACTAAGCCTGAATCATTCTTAATAAACTGTTATAAAGCTGAAAGGATGTAGCCTACCAGTCACTATGCAAATTCTATACAGAAAAACACCACATTGTCCACAAACTCAACCAATGAAGGTCTTGAATGAAAACCCTAACCTCAATGCCACTCAGAGAATCTATAAACTGACATTAAACACTCAAAAAGTACAATGTTCGTCAGGTTGAATCATTGCGTGTTAAACTGCACGTTACTTTTTGCTTGTTACCTGTAGACCTGCACGCACACACACACACACACACACACACACACACTACTCTGAGTGCGGTCGTGGCTCAGATGTGCCTGTGTATTGCACCACTTCCTTTGCACGGCTCGTACACCGTGTGCATGTTCACCTTATACGAGCTGCAAAACGTGCTAACTCTGCCAAAGTGAATCACACATCAAACAGACCCATGCACGCTCGATGTTCTGAATAGATTTAGACGTGTACGAGGAAACAGCCTTCTCATCTACCTTTAATTGATATTGTAAGAGCTGTGGATGCATGCAGGGTTGGTAATCTTCAACAAAATCTGCTGCTGTAAATGCAAATACTAACACCTCATGCAAAGACTGTAAAGTAGGAACATATTGTGGTCTATACCATGATTAAGTAACCATAAATAGGTGAGTTTGACATTTATTCTTTGCATACAGCCTAGATATAGCAGGATATAAAACAGACTAACTTGCCAACTACTTTGCATTAGTATTGCAATTATTTTTCTTCTTCAATTCATCATGCATTACTTTTCACCAGTTTTGGCTCGTATTACATTAAAGGTTGTGTTGTGGAGGATAAATAATGAATCCATTTGCGAAGCCCGATGAGTTTTTGGAATATAGACCAAGGTTGATTCTTGTTGTTGTTGTTGTTGTTCCGGCCAAAGCCCAACAGCCTCTCACCTTGTCTCTCCCCCCATGTCTCTCCCAGAGCATTTGAGCTCTCAGTATTTATACAGAAATACAAGTGGCATACATATCAATGCAGAGTGACTTTGGTTTCAGAGGCTGGTGCTAAATTAACATACAGATGATGATAACAAAAGGCTTCCTGAAGGTGGAGACAGTTGTGCCTGATGAACCTTTACACATGTTAATGACTGGTGTGGGTTTCAGGTAGAAATCACATTCATTTACACAAGACAGATTGAGAGAAATCTTTCCACAATCTAAATTTCTATCACAGTTGTATGGAGGATTTTTTTTTTTTTTAGTTTCAAATTGTCAAAGAAAGTTTAAAATACCATTACAGAGATGGAGCAGCCTTGTAATTATGACAAAAAAAAAAAAAAAAAATGAGAATCGATCAACTCAGATAAACATCAGCCAATAGGCGAGTTTCATTGTTGACAAAAGCGTGCGTTGCATGCTGGGAATTATTTTGGTCAGCGGCAAGAAACACTAATTCAACATGACAGACGGAGCGAGAAAGCACGTAAAGGGTATTGATCCCGGTTATTTATCCACTCTAACGGCAGAGGACCAAGACGATTTGACCAGAAATTGGTCATAAGCATCGACGGAGCCAAATCACCCTTTTCAACCCCTACAAAAGGTGGACCAAACCAAATTTCTGGTCGGAATCGCCAACTACCTGGCCAAATATTCACTTCGGCGATATCCACAATGACTTGGTGGAAACTCCTGGGCCATTCACAGCAGAAAAGATGAAAACCTCCAAGAGTCTCGATGTGTTGTTGAACTTGTTGGAGTCCACGGTTTGTTAGGATCTTCTACGTTTGCTCTGCGGATGTTTGAAAGCCGTTTAATTTGCCGTTAGCGGTTCTTTTCACTCTGAATATGAAAAAGACATTTTCCTTCTTCTGTGCTTCTATTTGTGCATCCGATAATGCAGCAGGAATTTACCATTATCGGGGATAAATACGCGAGGTTACCAACTCCGACCAAAATATTTTCCAGCATGCAACGAATGAAAATGGACTTGACTGATCTAAACTAATCTAGTGAAACAAAACAAGTTTAGTTTTTTCTATGTCATGTGCATATTATTTAATTGTTTTTGTTATTTTAAGGTGACCTCAATCAGCCGTAACATGGCAACTGCTGAAAGGTGAGAGAACAACACTGGTGATCTGGTTCTGGCTGTGTAGATGACTGACTGAGTGAAAGAAGAAGTGAATAGAAGTGTGGCCTTAAGAGAGAATACATGCAGAGGTTTTGAAAAGCTTGGATAACTGCAGCATTGTCAAAACTAAGGCACTTGAATTCAGAGTTATACAACTTAACTGTGTCATGGGCAAAATATGGAGCTCCAGCCAGAACAAACAAGGTCTCTCTGCACTGTGAACAATACTCAGGTATGAATGAACAAGCATAAAAGCCTTGTCAAATGATTCTAGTGAAGGTGTATGGTAGAGCCCTGCACTAAGTATGAGTGTAAAATAAAATATATGAAATGATGAATATAAGCACATCATGCATAATTTGTGCTGGATATTTCATTTGGCATTAATAAAAACATTTTAAGCAGCCTAAATTTGCATATGTGGTCTAATCTCGTGCACATTTTAGACCAGGGGGATCGTTTGGTCCCATACGCCTTGTGGACCTTCCGACTGTCCCCCCCCTCCAGTACGTCGTGTGGACCGTCCCCCTCCAGTACGTGGCGCGGACCATCCCCCGTCCCATACGTGGCACGAACTGTCCCCCATCCCTACACTGCATGGACCGCCCCCCTCCTGCACGCCGCGCAGACTGTCCCCTGTCCCGTACGTCGAGTGGACCATCCCCCATCCTGTACACCGCACCTCCCATAAGTCGTGCAGACCGTCCCCCGTGCCGTACGCCGCGCAGACTGTCTCCTGTCCCGTACGTCGTGTGGACTGTCCCCCGTCCCGTACGTCACATGGACCATCCCTCCTCCCCTACATCGCTTGGACCATCCCATGTTCCCTACATCTCGCGGACTGTCCCCCATCCCGTACGTTGCGTGGACCATCCCTAAAATAGGACTAAAACAGGATTTAGCCAGGACTTAACCATGCCGCCGGACCGCCCACCGCGCCGCCTCCCATACACAGTCCCCCAACTCCCTCCGGTCCGCGAAATATTGTCTGATATAAAACCGGTCCATGGCGCTAAAAGGTTGGGGACCACTGTTTTAGACAATTCCTTTCCTCTTCTCCGGGTTTGATAGAGCTTAAGAAAGCGAACATCTCCATCTTGCAGGATTTGCGGGCGGGAGTGGAACAAAATATTGCAGATGTGGGCGGGAGAGGGACTGAAAATAACAATTCTTTGCGGGAGCGGGATTGCACAGTGCGGGTACGAGCGGGAGCAGGACTGACAATTCTGTAAAATAAAAACACAGTAGCTCACTTCCTGTACTGCCACATGACATCATAAGTGTTTTCATTTCTTGAGAAGAACTCTAAAAATGCAGGGTTTGTGAGTTAAAGGTTGTATAGAGGATTTTTTAAGCGAAGTGAAATACAGCGACAGTCCTTTTTCAAATATTGTGCATGCGTAACACCACCATCCTCCTCCACAGCTCCCTCAGTAGAAATATCTCCTCCCGCCTCCTTACTCTAGAAATCACGCTTGTTTACATCCAGTGCACGTTCAGAATTACTGTTGAAATGACCTGTCTAGAAATATTTTAGCGAACGACGCGTCAGTTTTTAGACTCTTCGTCTGCTTCAGTCGCGCAGTCGCTGGAAGGAATCTCCAAGAATCACCTCAGTTTGTCTTTGCTCCTTTTTGCCTTCACTTCTTCTTTCAGTGACCTCAAAAACTGACTTTCTTTTGCGGCGAACCAGTCGTGGATTCTCATCTGCAATTGCAACAAATTTTGTGCGAATTGCGAGGAAGCGACAGTTTGAAAAAGCCTCTAAGAACCGCTGCATAAACCACGTAATCCCCGCACACCTGCTGGTCAATTACATTAGAAACGTAGGGACAACCTAACAGCCAATAGATAAAGAGGGAGCCTTGTTATCTATTGGCTGGTGTTTATCTGGCCTCACTACATCCACAGTTGATAGATTTTCATTCTTTTTTTTTTTGGTCATCATCTTTACAAGGCTGCTGTGTCTCTGTAATGGTATTTTAAACTTTTACTGACAATTTGAAACAAAAAAAAAATCCTCCATACAACCTTTAAATGTGTGTAAATGAAACAAAACGCAACTCCAGGTTCAGTATGTTTGCGATGAGGAAACAACATTATAACATAGATCAGAAACGAGCGTAACATGGCCTCTTTATGATCTAACATCTGTACGTTTATTTATTATTTTTTACGAGTACATGGCTCTGACAGATCTGACAAGCTCTGGCACCGACAAGCGCGTATAGCCAATATTACCCCGCTCACCCCTATACCAGCGTGTACATCGGACTGCGTTTGCCCCGCCCCCACCTGTACCTGCGGCGTGCTCCGACAGGCTCTGACTCCTCACCAGGAAACAGCGCGCTCTCAAACACCCACATGCATACCAGGAATCTGCCCTTACACAATCCACCCACATCACTCCACCTCGGGCCGACCATGGGAAACAAAACCAGAACTCTGCTCCAGTTACCTCCAAAGCCAAGACTGACAAGCAAACTGTCTGCGTCATTCACTCAAACTGTCACTCAGGATCACCGCAAAGCACAAAACAAAATGTCCTGGGTCTCTACTAAAACTACTTTGGTTAAGAGTCTAAAGGTGCATTGACTGAAATGTTTCGCAATATGGCATTAAACCTTTCCATCTTCACGGAAACCAAGCCAGACCAAGTTGCAGGCGAGATTTGCGGAGAGGCAAGGTTACATTGTGCACCTTTAAGAGTCTAAAGGAGCACTGTGTCAGATTTCTAGAGGGTCTGCCAATCTGCTTGTCTTCCCCAGAATATCCCGCAGTATGGCATTACACTTATCTATCTCCAAAGAGACAAATATGAGATACCACCACGTCAAGTTACAGTTCAGATCTGCAGAGCTGAGCACACGCAGTACACATGAATGTTCTTCAAGGTATTTCTGAGCAATTAAAAAACCTGTAACACAATCAATCAATCAAACTTTATTTCTAAAGACCGAAGCCAACCAAAGTGCTGTACAACATTAAAACAGGATAAAAAAAAAAAACAATAAACATCATACCAACAAGGCAACAAAGCACATTACACCATTAAAATAAAGAAAGTGTCACAGGGCCACTAAGTGTTAAAAGCCATTCTAAATAAGTACGTTATAAGTTTGGTTTTGAACAGAGACAGGTCATGGATGGACCGTAAATCAATTGGTAACTGAATCAACACAACAGATAAATGGCATACTGTGGAACATTCTGGACAAAGTGGCAAAAGAAGTGGCGGGACCTAAACCAGAAAAGTTATTGCATTGGATCTTTAAACCTCCTGCACCCCTAGGTAGGTTTTTGTACATCTCGACTTTTCTTTTTTGCATAACTTTTTGCACCAAAATTGGCCAGTCTGTGTTTTTTGTGATGCATTTTTGATTTCAGCATTTTCGTTCAAGATCACATTCATTGAATGGTCTATAATCAAAATACTCACATAAATGGTCCTTCAGTATATTTTTGTCCCATTGACTTCCATTCAAAACGGCTTTTTTTTTTTTTTACTGGCATAACTTTACCAGTATATTTTTATTTTTTGATTTATTTTTTATTCTTTTGTGTTGAAAACCCTTCAAATTTTTTAGTGTCTTTTTGAATTGTTTGATATACATATTTTTAACTATGTATCTTCTATTACAAGGTTATATCAATAGAAAGACATTTGTACATACGAGTCCACACTGAAGGCCCAAGACGTAGATATCTGAGGCAAACAAATTAAAATTATATAGAATTAATTATATAGTCCATTAAAAAAAAAAAATTTCATGCAGATAATTTGATACTTTAGCTGTCAAAAATGGCACTTAAGGGGTTAAAATAAAATATCAAAATATATATATATATATTTTGGAATAGATTAGGGCAGAAGTAAATGAAAACATTGATATAAAAAGTTGGACAAAAATCCATATTGCTTAAAAACATTGTGGTATTGTTTTTCAGTGTTCACTTTTGTCACGAAGGACCACAGGTGTGATTATTTTAAAGGAGCGCACAAGGATTAAAGCTTGACTTGAGTTATTGTATTCATTTGTTGTATTTATTAAAATTTTTCTAATATGTTTTAAAGTATTCTTTCTAGTTTTAAATGGCCTGTTTGTTTTTTTGTTCTAAGCACGGTCACCTCTCCGCAGATATGACCTGTGACATCTGCTTGCCTGTGGAACATTCCAGACAAAGGCAAGGCAAGTTTGTTTGTGTAGCGCAATTTGTATTCTAAGTAATTCAAAGTGCTTTGCAGAATAAGAAAGACACTATGAAATCACAATACAAACAAATCAAAATATAAATAGTTATTATTAAATTAACATTCAACGATAAAAGAGAAGAGTGGAATAAAAACATTTCAGTCATATGCACATAAGCAAAGCAATAAAAGCAGACAGTTTATTTATTTTATTTTTATTCATTTTATTTATTTTATTTTTTTATTTTATATTTTATTTATTTATTTATTTTATTTATTTTATTTTTATTTATTTATTTTATTTTATTTATTTATTTATTTCAAAGTATTTTCTTTCCTTTTTTTTTTTTTTTTTTTAATATGTGTTTTTGTTATTTTTAGGTGACCTAAATCAGCCATAACATAGAAACTGCTGAAAGGTGAGAGAACAACACTGGTGATCTGGCTCTGGCTCTGCAGATGACTGACTGACTGAGCGAAAGAAGAAGTGAACAGAAGTGTGGCCTTCAGAGAGAATGGATGCAGAGGATTTGAAAAGCTTGGATAACCACAGCATTGTTAAAGCGAAGGCACTTTAATTCAGAGTTACACAACTTAAATGAGTCACGAGCAAAATGTGGAGCTATTCGAACGGAAGCCTGAACAAACAAGGCCTCTCCGCACTATGAACAAAACTCAGGTGTGAAAGAACAGGCCAAGGCTGATGCAGAGGCATGAGCTACTGAAAGCTGCATAAAGAAGTTGTGTAAAGAGCAGTGTTGTCACGATACTAAAATTCCAAAGTTGATTTCACTACCAAGGCATAGACTCAATGCTCCATACTGATTCAATAAGATGATAATAATAATAAAAAAAAAACTGCAATAGCACCATCAGAGAGATACTATCCCAACGGAAATTCAAGTTTTTCTGCAGACATATTTTCATTGCATTTCTCAGTGGCCTTTGTGTCTCAGTCAAAGGTCTCACTGCAGTTTTACATGAGGACTTATCAGAAAGAGTCAGCAGATCCTGTGTCAGGGCTGTTTGAGGAGAAGAGTCCTCCAGACAAAAGTGTTCCTCCTCTGCGTCGTCTCTGTCCTGCAGCCTGGACATCACAGCAGCGTCCAGTGAGACAAGAAAGCCTCTTTGAAGCCTCACTCTTACTCGGCTTTGTTGTTTCAGTTGGCGATGAAATGGTCCATTCCCTCGTATGAGGTTTTTTTTAATGTTTTATCTAAGGTCACGGAGTATTTAATCTGGAAGGTCTTCTGCCACATTTGGCGTAAAAAGCCTGTAGCATCTTGTAGTTTCCATAGATACAGGACAAACAAACCATTCATTTCACACAATCCAACAGTCCCTTACTTGTGTCCTTTGAACTGCACATGCTGCACTTTGTTAACATCTCATGAGCTGACGTTAAAAACAGAGCTAAAAAGAATTTAAAGTTTCAAAGACTCCTCAGTGTGTGAGGCAAATAGCCACATAAGCAGCCAGCGACTCCGTTGCTATGGTAAAAAAAAAAAAAAAAAAAAGGTCTAAGGGCCTGTTTACATGACACTTGCAGGTAAAAACGACAAAATATTTTATCGGAAGTGCCTTTCGTTCAGACGGTGACTGTTTTTTTTGGGGCTTCTGAACCTACTCTCCAGAGTGGAAAAGTTGAAAACACTCCGCCGTAGTGTTTCCGTCTACACTGCCCAAGACGCAAAACTCTGGTCAGATCTGCTCACGTCACGTACTCATTTACATCACACACATACACTACACAGAAACAAACATGTCGGATCATTTCCATGCGTCGGACCTTCAAGTTGTTCTGGCGGCTCTAATAAACTTACATGAGGCATCCCAACAAATGTACAGAATCTGCAGAGATACTAGTAGTGAACAGAGAAGGATCTGCAATCACCTCTGTCAAATTCCGGATGCACCAGTTCGAGCCACACGGCAGTGGACGAGACCTGGGAGAATTAGTCGGTGGTGGAACAACTTTGTGGAAGGAGCTGATGAAAATGCGTGGCGTGAAAACTTCCGTATGTCCAAAGACGCCCTTGTTGCTTTAAGTACAAGCAAACCAATTGAATTCCACACACTTTTGCGTCACCATATGCACACAGATTTCCTCCCGTAAACGCTCGTCTAAACGCAGAATAAAAAGTGAAGACGCGACACCACTTTTGCACCGTCATCATATAAATGTAGCCTCATTGTAATTTTGTTGTTCTCTATCTCTTCATTTTATTCAGGTTCACTGCTTTTTTAAATATATGTTTTGGCCTGTAACTTCAGCAATAACCTGTGTCTGAATTAGTAATTACCATGGCAACACTGTTAATATTTCAGGAATACAATGGGAAACAACGCCTTTACTATTTAAAGCTGAAGAGGCAGGATTAACTAAACACTTATAACTTCCTAGACAGATTGAAGTAGGAGTAACTGAACGCCCTGAACCACAATGAAACGAGGATTAAAATGGCTGTTGATGACGAGGGGGCGTGGCCAGCGAAAGTAGGCTAACGGGACAGTGGATGCGATGGCGTGAGAGAGCACCTGTCCCGCCGAGGACGCACCACTCTCCGCTAACCCGAACTGGCAGCACCTCCGCTTGACCTCGTACCCCCAAACGCTGCTTCTCCCCTCTTATCCCATTAGGAGGCAGGCACCATGCAAGACCCCTCCACACACACACACACACACACACACGCTCGCACACAAGCCCCACGTCCCACCACGGACCTGCCCAACAAACATCAGCCCAGTGGAACAAACAGGGCCTTAATGCAAACAGACAACCGAACAATTACAGCCAAGCGCACTCACAGAAGTAGGCATGGGCTCGCAGAAATGATTAAATAGTTGCTTTACGGGAACAGCAAACCCAAAGCTTCCTGAAAAGTAAAAATGTGTGACGAATTTAAGCAAAATCTAAGTAGAAATCAAGTTCAATTGCATCTTCCAAGAGAGTTTGGGCAAATTTAGATGGCAACTCGATTGGACGCATGTTAAGAATACTTTATACAACAGGTGGAGATGGTGTCTACGTGTTGAAAAACAGCTAAACTGTAGGTTTGATAGGCCACCGTGTTAGTAGTGAGAATAGTATTGGCTGCTTTTAACAACGGACTTAAAATGTGTGCAAAATCCAAAGTGATTGACTCATATTAAAGTGAGTTTTCATTTAAAAAACACACTCAGACTGTCGCTATGTTGACCCATATTCAGAAAAATAAGAGGTATTTTCAATATTTTATTTGACTATTTACCTTTTAAATCTTGCCTTTTCTGTGTAGATGAAGTGACTTTTTTGTTGGGTGCTTCTTAGACCTCAGAGCTCCTCTTTGTTCAGAATGTGTTTGTCACTATGTGTTTTACTGGCCCTTGTGGGATTAATACAATCATCTGAATCTGCATCTGAGAACGTACTGGTTAAATTAGATATTTGCAAATAAAAGAGAAAGAGATCCGCACTGCAGTTCTTTGAATCACCCAAATTCTTATTTCAATGACAGCTCGGCTCGAAACGTCACATTATGTTGTCATTGAAAAACAAACAAACAAACAAAAAAAAAACAAAAACCCAAGAGCTTCAAAGAACTGCAGAGCGGATTTCTTTTTTTGACTATTTTTGTCTTTGGACCCAGCACACAGTCGCAAGTTTTTTGGATGTGCATGTCTCTATCTAGATTGGCAGTTTCACTTTATGGAAACCGTCTGACCTCACAGATTTAGGTTTCATTTGCTCGAGAGTAGGCGGGTACTTTATTTATTTAACCAATCGCTGTTATTTTACTTGTGACATATGTAATGCGCCAAATCCCGTAGAAGAAGGACAATAACGTCTTTCCCTTTGGTAAAATTCACCAGACATTCTGTTTGTTCCGGCTTTAAATCCTCGATCTTGGAAATCGTTGCCAAAACAGAATATATGTCTTCGTCTACATCCATCTCCACCGCTTTGTTTACTGTTGTGCTGTTCCACAAAATGGACCCAGTCAGACGCTTGAGTTTGACATCATGGCTTCACAGCTCTTCACTGATTGGCCGGTGTACGATCTACAACTTCCGTGGTTCCTGCAAACCATCTAGTGCACAGGTGTCAAACATAAGGCCCGGGGGCTAGATCCGCCCCTCCAAGTCCTTTAATCTGGCCCTTGGTTGATTTTATACTAAAATATTTTAATTATATTTTCTATTAAAATATTGGTAATTTTCTGTGGTGTTTATCACAGCAGCGTCTCCAGTGTCTCTGTACGTGGCCCCTCCCACCAGAGCAGCACAAATGAAGACTTGCCTCTTTCCAAACGCTCTTAAAGGACGATCGTTTTGACTGTTGACTGTGACACCCTCATCAGAAAAATGTCAAAAATGAGAAAAGTGGAGCCGAGTGCAGGATTTTACAAGAAAAATGGACTTATCCTAGTAGCAAACAAGTTAATGTTAAAACATTGTGTTGAAATTGCATTTTTCTTAAAGTTTCAGGTTGTTCATAATATTATAATATTTTGTAAAAGAAAGAGTTCATCAATTAAAAAAAGATTTCTGTAATAGATTTTTGTTTCTCTGCACAAATATTTGAATTTATTGTTATTTTTGGGGTTTATATGCCATGAGTTTTCTGATCCGGCCCCTTTGGGATCAAAGTAGGTTGGATACGGCCCCCGGACCAAAATGAATTTGACACCCCTGATCTAGTGTGTTCTGACTCGTGATGTAGTTGCTGGAGAGAAATGAGTCTCTCCACCTTCTCTAGTCTCTATCTATCAGTAAATTTGATATTTGGAAATGTAAATGTAATGTAATGTAATACTAAAATCATCTCTGTCATATTGCAATTTAGATTTTTTTAAGGACATATTTTTAGGAAGTGCTGTATATATTGGATTCGATCGCAAATAATCATGTATTCAATGTAAGAGGGTCTATAATATAAAAGTATATCTATTTTCAAACTGTATCTAACAAAAGCCTCTTCAGCTAAAACATGTGACCCTGTGACACACATACACAAACCGACACATATGTATTTACACTTGAGGGAGATGAGTCAAGTCTCAACCACCAACCGACCACCTCTGCGTCTGCGTTTCAACTGGTTTCATCTGGAGAGAACGGGGGTTTAAGATGAACATCATTTAGTGACAGTATGTGTGAAGACTTCTGTGGAAGACAAGTCACTGAATGGAAAACCAGCTGCTGTGATTTATCATTGACCAATCACCCAAATGTGTGGTCGGCATCTGAATATAGATACTTCTGTCTTAAACACCGAAACCATCTCAGTCTTTTGACTATTGTCTCAAAGTCCTACACAATTTGCAAGTTTGAGAATGTAGTAAAATTTGCCAAAACTAAAATGAAATCTGACTGAATGAAACAACAACAACAACAACAACAAAACAACAACATTTATATAGTGTAGTCTCCTATAATCCGTGTATCATTCATTCATTCATTCATTCATTTTTCAAAATAAAACCAAAAATAAGAAAATGAAACAACAACAATTTTCTTCTTTATTTGTCTCCAAAACCAAAATGAAAAAAAACGGATAAGGATTTTATTTTTATTTTTTTCAATTTTGTGTTTAAATGAAAAATGGAAAATATTCCCGTTTAAGTGATTTAAACTGAGATGCCGGACTGAACCAGGACGGAGACCGGGACCAGACCAGGACCAGGACTGAGATCGGGACCAGACAGGGCCAGGCCAGGACTGAGACCAGGACTTAGACCGGAAATGAGACCGGGACTGAGACCGGAACCAAGACTAGGACTGAGACCAGTTTAAACCAGGACTAAACCAGGACGGAGACCGGGACCAGACCAGAACTAAGGCCGGGACTGAGAAGGGGACTGAGACCAGGACCAGACTGGGACTGAGACCAGAAATGAGACCAGGACAGAGACCGGAACCAAGACTAGAATTAAGACCAGGACTGAGACCGGGACCGAGACCGGGACCAGACCGGGACTGAGACCAGTTTAGTCCTGGTTTAGTCCTGGTTCAGTCCGGTTCAGATGCCGGACTGAACCAGGACTGAACCAGGACCAGGATTGACACCAGTACTGAGACCGGGACCAGACCAGAACTAAGACCAGGACTGAGATGGGGACTGAGCCCACGATCAGACCAGGACCAGACTAGGACTGAGACCGGAACCAAGACCAGGACTTAGACCAGTTTAGTCCTGGTTCAGTCCTAATTCAGTCTTGGTTTAATCCTGGTTCAGTCCGGCATCTCAGTTTAAGTCACATAAATGACCGTTTCCCGTTTACGTGACTTAAACCAGGACTGAACCAGGACTAAACCAGGACTGAGACAGGGACCAGACCAGGACTGAGACCAGAAATGAGACTGGGACTGAAACCGGGACCAAGACCAGGACTGAGACCTGGTTTAGTCCTGATTTAGTCTTAGTTTAGTCCTGGTTCAGTCCTGGTTTAGTCCTGGTTTAGTCCTGGTTTAGTCCTGGTTTAGTCCTGGTTTAGTCCTGGTTCAGTCCTGGTTTAGTCCTGGTTTAGTCCTGGTTTAGTCCTGTAGTCCCGGTTTAGTCCCGGTTTAGTCCCGGTTTAGTCCCGGTTCCCGGTTTAGTCCCGGTTTAGTCCCGGTTTAGTCCCGGTTTAGTCCCGGTTCCCGGTTTAGTCCCGGTTTAGTCCCGGTTCAGTCCCGGTTCAGTCCCGGTTCAGTCCCGGTTTAGTCCCGGTTTCAGTCCCGGTTCAGTCCCGGTTTAGTCCCGGTTTAGTCCCGGTTTAGTCCCGGTTCAGTCCTGGTTTAGTCCTGGTTCAGTCCTGGTTCAGTCCTGGTTTAGTCCCGGTTTAGTCCTGGTTTAGTCCCGGTTCAGTCCCGGTTTTCAGTCCTGGTTCAGTCCTGGTTCAGTCCTGGTTTAGTCCTGGTTTAGTCCTGGTTCAGTCCTGGTTCAGTCCTGGTTCAGTCCTGGTTTAGTCCTGGTTTAGTCCTGGTTTAGTCCTGGTTTCAGTCCTGGTTTAGTCCTGGTTTAGTCCTGGTTCCTGGTTTAGTCCTGGTTCAGTCCTGGTTTAGTCCTGGTTTAGTCCTGGTTTAGTCCTGGTTTAGTCCTGGTTTAGTCCTGGTTTAGTCCTGGTTTCCTGGTTTAGTCCTGGTTTAGTCCTGGTTCAGTCCTGGTTCCTGGTTTTTTTTCCTGGTTTAGTTATTCATTTAAACACAAAATCGAAAACTGTTATCTGTTTTTTTCATTTTGGTTTTGGAGACAAATGATGAAGCAAATAGTTGTTTTTTCATTTTTTTCTTATTTTTGGTTTTATATTGAAAAACGAATGAACGAATGATACGCGGATTTGATATGACCTTACAAGTTCTTTTCCACCCCATGAAGCCTCTCAACTCTGTCCCAGTTGGCCGATTATGTAACAGTACAAGAGGGGAAGTAGAGGCTGCACAGAAAGTACCTATGCAAACAAAAATATGACCTAGTTAAACAGGAGAGATTGGCCACAGCGCAGTTTAAACATGCATTTTACTCGCAAATCGTCCCTCAGCTCCTCTCTGCTTTAGATAGAACAGAGCAGCGTCCAGCCGGTGCATTTGTGGTTGAAAATACAAGCAGTGTATGTACATATTACGCTCAAGTTAGCATCCAGCTAAGTGCTTGGCAGTCAACACTGTGGGAAGACTTAAATAAGTCGAACCACAAAAACGCACAAGATGCAATGGGACGTTTGTACTACATATTTAAAAACATTTCGCTCTGCACCAATAAAAGCCAACAGGAGACTTCGGGCGTTGTAAATAGCAAGGTGCAACGCCATAATGATGAACAGATCCCAGACGCGAAGGCCAATGAAAACGAACGGACAACAGAGCGCGGCCGTGATGTAGTATTTAAAGACGGAGAATCTTTTCCGGGATTGTGTCCTGAGAACTCTTAAGAAATATGGAAATGAGATAGTATTTTCATAGACTAGTGAGGCAAACAGACTCTGCTGTGTGACAACCAACACCAAAGACAAATCAAACTTTACATGTAAGGAAAACATGTACGCTCCTAATGCTGTTGGGTGTTGTCATGGTTCATGTTTTGTAGTGGTTGTAGTTTGTGTTTTATTTTGACATTTGTCCTGTCACCTTGTGTTTTTGAGTTTTACTTCCTGTCTTGATTGTTTGCCCCGCCCTAAGAGGGAGCTGTTTTCAAACCTAGTGTACTATGTGCTGTGCATTTATACCCTGTGTTCTCCTCTGCCCTTTGTTGGTCCGTTGTCTCTGTCCGGGTTTTCTCCGTGTCTCTTGTCAAATGGCAATTTACTCTTGAGTTTTGGATTTTTTTGGTTTTGTCATTAAATACTTTGAAGCAGTCCTGCGTTTTGGGTCCTCCCTCTGTTTCCACGTGACAGGTGCATCCTTAAAACTAGAGTGACCAATCATCCGCTCTTCTCTAGATATGTCCGTATTTTGCGGCCTGTCCTGCGTCTGTTTTTTTTTTTTTTTTTATTATGCAAATGTCCGGGTTTTCATTACCGTTCATTGGGGGCGTTAAACTGAAGGTCTCTCTTTGCTCTCTGTGACTCAGAAAGAGCGAGACACAAACAGTCGGTCAGTCTGCAACACGCCGAAGCACAAATGCGCATTTGACGATGACTTGAACAAGAAATGCTCCATTTCCCATCCGGACGAGCGAGAGGTCATGTGCACAGGTTGCGAAGTGAGAGTACATTGGTCCCTCGTTTATCGCGGGGGTTACGTTCTAAAAATAACCGCCGATAGGTAAAATCCGCAAAGTAGTTGACTTAATATTTTACAATTATTATATCTGTTTTAAGGCTGTAAAACCCCTCACCACAAACTTTATACACTTTTCTCACACAGGACAGTTACAACCCTTTGACTGAAGAGGAGGACTAAACCAGGACTAAACCAGGACTAAACCAGGACTAAACCAGGACTAAACCAGGACTAAACCAGGACTAAACCAGGACTAAACCAGGACTAAACCAGGACTAAACCAGGACTAAACCAGGACTAAACCAGGACTGGAACTAGGACTAAACCCAGGACTAAACTAAACCAGGACTGAAAACTAGGACTAAAACAGGACTAAACCAGGACTAAACCAGGACTGAACCAGGACTAAACCAGGACTAAAACTAGGACTAAACCAGGAGTAAACCAGGACTAAACCAGGACTAAACCAGGACTAAACCAGGACTAAACCAGGACTAAACCAGGACTAAACCAGGACTAAACAGGACTGAACCAGGACTAAAACCAGGACTAAACCAGGACTAAACCAGGACTAAACCAGGACTAACCAGGACTAAACTAAACCAGGACTAAACCAGGACTAAACCAGGACTGACTAAACCAGGACTAAACCAGGACTGAACGGACTAAACCAGGACTAAAAGGACTAAACCAGGACTAAACGGACTAAACCAGGACTAAACCAGGACTAACTAGGACTAAACCAGGACTAAACCAGGACTGAAACCAGGACTGAACTAGGACTAAACCAGGAGTAAACCAGGACTAAACCAGGACTGACTAAACCAGGACTGAACTAGGAAACCAGGACTAAACCAGGACTAAACCAGGACTAAAGGACTAAAACCAGGACTCAGGACTAAACCAGGACTTGGACGGACTAAACTAAAGGACTAAACCAGGGGGAACTTAAAACTAAACTTCTCTTCTTACGTCCAAAGATTAGTCCTGGTTTAGAGCTGGTTTAGTCCTGACCCACCCCAAAAAAAAAAAAAAAAAATGCAAAATTGACACACACACACACAAATCCACGAAATGGCAAAACCGCGAAAGGTGAACCGCGATATATCGAGGAACGACAGTAGCTCAATGTCAATGTTTTTCACAAATGGAAATGTGGTCACCGTACGTAAAACCAAAAGTATTGCAATTGATAAAATGTCATTAATCTTTAAAATACATTGCCTTTGTTTTAGTTTAACTGCTTATATACTTACTTTTAGATCAATTCAAGCTGGAGTGGAGCAAAAGTAATGATTACGACTCAAGGTAAAACTCTTCATAATAGCAGAGGAATGCATTTAATGGTCCCATATTATGCAAGAGTAAGTAAGTTTATTTCTACAAAGCTTTTCGCAGACATAGGTCACAAAGTGCTTCACATACAAAAGATAAAAACAGCATATTCATCATAAAATAAAGTCAGTCTTAGCAGTTCTAAACGTGAACGCTTCAAAGTGGAAAGTTTTTAGTTGCTTTTTAAAAATATTATGCAAAATTGACTCATGTGAGCTTTGAGTCATGTTATCACGTTGTTACTTCCTCAAAAACATACCTGGGATGGTTTCTTGTTTCATTCACACGTGCTTGAGTAATCCTGCATTATTAGTCTACATCTCCAAAGCTCAAAATGCTCTGTTCCAACTTGTGATGTCATGTAGTGGTGGTTTTATCCCAGGGCTGAAATTATCCAAATGACTTTAGTGATGGTGTTTGGAGTTTAAAAACACTGTGGAGCTCTTTACTTCCTGTATAACTGCATAACATTTTCAGTTTGAGACAAAAACAGCCTAAATATGCAGGATTTGTGAGTTAAACCATCTCAGTTTTGGAATAACCTGCCCGAGGAGATAAAACTTGCACCATCAGTATCACCTTTAAAATCACTTCTTAAGACTTTTAATTAAGACATTTTTATCGGTTGGCCTTCCTTTAACTGGCTTTAGCTTGATTTTTTCCTTATTTCTTTTTATTTATTTTAATTTATTGGATTCTTTGCATCATTGTCTTGTTTTTATTTGCCTTCTGCACACTGTTTTTTTATGCTTTTTGTGTTGTTCTTTGCTTCTTGTACAGCACTTTGGAAACCTTGTTTTTTAAAAGATTTATTATTATTTTTACTATTAAACATGTGTGAATGAAACAAAACACAACTCCGGGTAAGTTTGTGATAAGGAAACAACTACATTATAACACAAATCAGAAAATAGTGTAATATTACTCCTTTAAATATAAACTCATTAGTATTTAACTGAATCGCCATAGTATTCCTTGGCTCTTACAGCAGCTACTTTGGGCATGAGGTGAAGTGCAACAGGACAAGACAAAACAGTGAATCATAATTTTCACGTTCCAAAATGTGTCACAGTTTTGCAACGACACAGAGGCTGTAAATTGTAGAGGCAGTTTTCACATCTGACGAGCTTTGTTTAAAAAGAGTTTGAGGAAATGTTTGATATTTCATGATAAAGTTTGATGATCATTCAATTGTGGGATGTTTCATTGTATTTTAATTCACATTTGAATCAAATATATTGAATCTAAGGTGTGTAAATCTATATAGTTTTTAATTAATGCGCAGCTATAATGTTGAATTTTAATGTATTCATAATGTGGAAACTTTAAAATAAGCCGTTTTGGGTTTTTTACCTCTTTTGGCATCTACTTTTTTATCTAGTGTGCTTCTTATTGTTATATGTTGTATATGTGCAAAATAAAAATAGAAAGTAGACAAATGAAATAGAATTATGCACTGCAAAAAACAAAATCTAGCCAAGTTAAGACAACTTGAATTAAAGGTTGTATGGAGGATTTTTTTTTGTTTAAAATTGTCATTGAAAGTTGAAAATACCATTACAGAGACGCAGCAGCCTTGTAATTAGGATGACCGAAAAAAAAAAGAAAGAATGAAAATCTATCAGTTGTGGACGTAGTGAGGCCAGATAAACATCAGCCAATAGAAAACGAGGCTCCTTCTTTTTCCATTGGCTGTTAGGTTGTCAGTCAAACTCCCTACATTTTTAGTGTAACTGACTCGTCGGCGCTCGGGGATTTAATTGGTTTATGCAGCGGTTCTTAGAGGCTTTTTCAAACTGTCGCTTCCTCGCAATTCGCAGAAAGTTTGTTGCGACGACGGACGAGAATCCAAGACCAGTTCACCCCAAAAGAAAGTCCGAAGGGTCTAAAAACTGACGCGTCGGTCGCTAAAATATTTCTAGGCAGGTCACTTCAACGGTAATTCTGAACATGCACTGGATGTAAACAAATGTGATTTCTAGAGTAAAGAGGCGGGAGGAGGAGATGTTTCTACTGAGGAAGGTGGTGTCACACATGCACAACCTATGAAAAAGGACGGTCGCTGTATTTCACTTCCCTTAAAAAATCCTCCATACAACCGTTAAGAAAGTTTTGTCATGATTTGAGTCAATTTCACTTGAAAAGTAACATTTTTTGCCAGTGTAATAAGAGTTTTTGTATTTAAGATATGAAAATACATCTTGCTACGCTTAAAATAAGAAAAACAACAACTTTTTGCACTTAAAACGGGAAACAAAATCTGATGTTGCTTGAATGAAGAAAAACACACTTATTCCACTGGTAGATAATTTTACTTCTCAAGTTAAATCGACTCAAATAAAGTCAAACTTTCTTAATTTAAGTCATTTTAATTGACCTGGATATTGTTTTTTCAAGTGTGATTTTCCATTTCATAAGAATAAATCTGATAGCCGGGAATTGAACCCTCAACGCATCGCTTTGGGCATTTCCCGCAGTAACAGAAACCATGTCGGCATAAAGATGAGTTTATAGATATAGCTGCACATCTGTCATCTGAAGACATGGATTATTTACAGCTATTATTCCTTCTTTTCATTTCACCGTGCTTTGATTGATACCTTGGCATAGCTTTACTTGTACCGTTGTAAACTTGTGTACTTAACCATCCACCTATGCAGGGCGTAATAATCTAACCTCCTTGTGTTTCTCCCACAGACCTGCTCGTACCTGCCTCGTACAGTTCCAGCGCGCTCCTGTCCGGACCTGCCTAGAGCCATCAACCATCACGTCCACAAGTAAACAGCTCGCAGCTCTACGCTTATGAGGAAACACAAGACTGCAGGCATGTACCCACACATACTCTACATACATGCACAAACACCAGCCTCCCAAGGTATGAGGACATCGCTTTGTACCAGAAATCGAAAATAACTCTTAAAGGTCCATCGTGTACTGTTTCTGGAGAAGAAGAGTATGTACTGTACTCGTTTGCCGTGTGCTTGTATCCATGGGATGTTCTTGCTTGGCCTGGAGTGATTCATAGGAACTTATCGCCTGTAACCTCGAGGAACATGTTTTTTTTTTTTCTTGGCCATACTAGAATAAAGTGTAATTGCACATCCACTACAGTAGTTGGCAGTGGCGTCACATTGTCCAAGTGTGCGCAGGGAGTAATAACGCGATAGTGTTGGGTTTTTTGCGCAGACTAAACGCACAGACTACCTAGGGCCTCCGCTCAATTTCATTTCTCTCCAGCGACTAGATCAGGAATTGAAATAGACTGGACGGTTTGCAAGAATGTCAGAAGTTGTAGACTGCGCACCGGCCAATCAGCGAAGAGCTGTGAAGCCATGACGTCAAACTCAAGCACCTGTCTGGGTTCATTTTGTGGAACAGCACAACAGTAAACAAAGCGGTCGAGATGGATGTAGACGAAGACATACATTCTACATTGGCAACGATTCCTGAGATCGAGGATTTAAAGCCGGAACAAAGAGAATGTTTGGTGAATTTTATCAAAAGGAATGACCCATTATTGCCCTTCTTCCTAGGAAATTTGGTACATTACATACGCCATGACCAAATAGCAGTGATTGGTTAAATAAATAAAAGTACCCGCCTACCGTCGAGCAAACGAATCCTAGTGCTGGGAGGTCAGATGGTTTCCATGAAGTGAAACCGGCTGATAAATCAGGCTACGCACACACAGCATAGAGCACGAGATATGAATTGAACTGAACAAACTGTATGTAAAGCGTATGTAGTGCTCGGCTTCACTGTGACTGCGGTGGGAAACGAGGAAAGACCGATGTGTTTACTGTGTCTAAAAATGTTGGCAGCGGACAGCATGAAGCCAAATAAATTACAACACCACTTAAAGACTTTACACTCCAATCACGTTGATGAGACGCTTGATTTTTTTCAGCGAAAACATGCCAAATATTGCCAACTATCATCAGCATTTGTGAATGGTACTTCAGTAAGCCAGCGAGCTCTGTTAGCGTCCTATACGGTGGCGTACCAAAGCAGAGGAGCTGATACTCCTGCAGCATTAGACATGGTTTCTGTCATGCTGGATGATGCAAGTGCCCTGATCTATAACACGGACATCATCTTTAAAGACGAGGAGGACGCAGGAGCGGACCGCCTCATGACGCAGGTGAGCGCAGCATGAAATACGAAAGGACACATGCTGCGTGTGTCCCGGGAGTCGCTTTGGAGACGTGACTAAAACGTTTACTCTCGTATGTAGACGACTGAAAAGCGATGGTGCGATTTGTCCATGTTTGGTGGTGGTTTTATGGAATGGGATGTGATGTGACAGAAAGTAATTGAGAAGCACTGCAATAGCCTAAGTTACAGGTCAGATCTATGGAGAGGAGATCCAGCTTGCAGATAAGAATGCTTTTCTTCATGGTATTTTTGAGCATTTTCACTGAATAAAATGCACGTTAGATAAGTATAACGACAAGTGGTGGAATGTAATGAAGTAGAAGTAGTAAAGCACTGTACTTAAGTAAAAAACTGCAGGTATCTTGAGTACATTTTAGTGAATACTTTTTACTTTTACTTACATTTGAGAGCAGATCTGTACTTTCTACTCCACTACATTTTTGAACAGGATTGAAAGGTACAAAATTCAGCACAATTCTTAATCAAAATCACTACATTTGAAGCCTTTTAAAACCCCCAAATCTGCACAAAATCCCTTTTTGTAAACTGTTATTTTCATACTTAAGTCGATTTTTTTCATGTGATACTTTTACTTGAGCATTTTGTTTTGCTGTGGTATCTGTACTTTTACTTTTAAATATCAAAGTCAAGTGCTTTTTCCACCACTAATATACTTTGGGACATTATCGGCAAAGCAATAACCCTCCGAATCCGACTGACTCATCATTTCATAGAGAGTACATGAAGTGTCTTGCCCAAGGACACAACGGCAGCATTTGGACGTAGCTGGGACTGAACCGTCGCTTTCCGGGTCGGTGGGAAAACAGTCAAATCACTGAGCTAAACAGTCTACTTTAGTTCTCTTGCATGTGTGATTTCATAGCCCGAGGAGTTGTGAAATGTCACTGGTTTCCTTCCAAACGTTCAAGTGCGTATATCAACCGAGGATGGAAATATTAAAAAATACTTGGGAGGCAGTTTGATTGGTCAATATTAGCTCAGCCACCTCCAGGACTCGAAGTGTGGTCCATACATATTTGCTGTTATGAGCAACCAGAGTCCTTTTACATTTACTTTGGAGACCGGTCAAGCCCCTTTAATACATGTGTGCTTCATAGTTCTGCCTGATGTAAGGAGTGGACCTATTTGTTTATTTTGTTTATTTGTTTATTTATTAGGATCCTCATTAGCTGTACCCAAGGGCCGGCTAGTCTTCCTGGCGTCCTTTGTATAATTTCATAAAGCCGTGCCTTAAAGGGCCATATTATTCCAGTTTCTGATGTTGTTTCCTCATCACAAACATGCCTGGAGTTGTTTTTTTTTATTTCATTCACACATGTTTAACACAAAAAACATGCATATTTAGCTTCTTAAACAGAAAATACTCCATGTGATGTTATGTGGTAATACAAGAGGTGCTCCACTGTGTTTTTAAACTCCATACAACTTCTCTAGAAGCATTTGGGTGATTGATTTCAGGCCTGGAATTTCCAATCTCTACTAAACAAAAGGTAAAAAGGTCGTTGTTAACTTGAAAACTACTGCTTCATGACATCACAAGGTGGAACAGAGCGTTTTGAAATTTGGAGATGTAGATAAACTAATAAACCAAGACAAGACACAACTCCAGGTATGTTTTGGAAGAGGTAACAGCATTATATTAAAGGGACAGGTTGGAATTTTGGACATAGGACCTCGTTTCCTAGTGAGTCAGAGTGTTGGAGACGTGTGGAGATAAAATATTCCATCCAGTTCTTGTATTTGCAGAGGTCGCTGGTGCTAGACTAGTGCATGTCAATGGCCATAGTTATCCTGCCACTGAAACAGTCTTACCTACTCCACAAAACACCCGAAACAAAACTATTTTTACACCAGACTGTCAATGTAAATGTCTGTGTAGAATCATTTCATGAATCCTTTTTATTTGAAGAATTTATGTCTGAACAGCAGCAGCGAGTTATACTTCCTGATAGAAAGCTTGGCAGAGGCGGACTATATCACCCAGCACCTACTTTACCGCCAAAGTAAAATTCCGCTGCTGCTGAGAAAATAGTCCCTCAACATGCGACGATTCATGAGATGCAAGGTTAGTTTTATTTTAAACATTATTCTATCAACACAGACATTCACATCGACAGTCTGGTGTAATAATAGATTTACTTCGGGTGTTTTGTGGAGTGGGTAAGACTGTTTTTAGTGGCAGGATAACTATGGCCATTGACATGCACTAGCCTAGCACCAGTGACCTCTGCAAATACAAGGACTGGATGGAATATTTTAAAAAGTGTCTCCACACGTCTCCAACACTCTGGCTCACTAGGAAATGAGGTCCTATGTCCAAAATTCCAGACTGTCCCTTTAAGATCACATGTCAGTCTTGCATAATGTAGAACCTTTAAAAAAAAACACAATTTTAGTTAAATTAATAAACAGTTTGAATAAATGTACATTGTTAAAAAAAATAATAATAATAAAAAATCTTGCAGTGGCTGGGTAATTCATTCTTAATTGCATGGATTGTTTCACAATTTCATTTCAAATTTAAGTTATTAAGTTTCATATCCATAATTATAAACAAGATAAATATAGAAAATCTGAAACTTCATGATGTATGAAATCTTCTTGCATAATCCAAAATTTTAGTAAAGAAAGTTAAACCGAAATATCACTTATAATAAAATCCGATGCAGTGATAGAAAATAGGTCATAAGTACAATGCAGTAGTCACTAAGGCCATAATGATAATGAACAGACTCTTGTTGAAAACCTACTGTCCTACATTTCTGAGGATACTGGTGCTTATTGTCTCCTCCTGTTTGCCGCATATCTCCAGGAAGCCAGCCCCAGGTTCAGTTAGGTCAGCCCTCACTTCAAAGGCCAGCCCCAGCTTTGTCACCAGGCTTTGGGCAGTGAGCTAGAGCGTCCCGGGACCCCAGCTCCTGTGCATGCTAATGGGATTATAGCCTCCACGGGGCCAGATTAGGGGGCTCCCAGTCCCACCCTGTTCCTCCTGTCAACCGAGGTAATTCTCATCGGCTGCATCCGAATTTATGGTCCTTGGCAGAGTGGGAATATTTCAGGCAAGTGAGAGTGGTGGAGCCAATAAAACAAGCTCCGGCAATGTTTTGTTGCTAACACAGTTTTATGGGTTTACGCTGTGAAGGTCAGACTCCTAACTTTCTTTAACTAGGTGCTTTGTTTTGTGACTATATTCTGGATGACACAATGTTTTTTACGAGTACAATCCTTAAAAGGTGTTTGTTTTTATTACTTTAAATTAAGACATTTTGGTTTGGGTGTTCCACAAGGCTCAATTTTAGGACCAATATTATTCAAACAATATTTGGTTCTAGGGATGAGCATGATTAGTCAACTAATCGATAACTGATTGTTAAGAATTTCGTCTATCATGTTAAATTTTAATCGACAAACTGAATGTAGGCTGCTGTGCATAGCGTAGCGTAGTGTAAGGAGACAAGGCTGCGTCTGACAGCGCAAACACTGGAGTTGTAGCCTCACAGTCCGACGTCTCGGCTCCTCCTTAGAGACACTGTACCACTCAGCGATTGTGTTTACATGCACATCAGTGTCCCAGGTATGATCGGGTTTTTGGAGTATCCTGTTTTCGTCACGGTGCGTAGACGCAGTATCCCGGTTACTGCAACATAAAGTTGAGAGCACATGTGTCCAAAAGACAAACACTTTTCAGTCTTTTCATCACAACAGTAGCCAAAATAAATAAAGTGACCAACAAGTGAGTGAAATGATGTTAAATAAAGAGCTGCACTAAACCTACACAAGTCTGATTTTGAAACGATGAACCATCTCCAACATGACGCACACACAGAACAGACTCATCATCAGCAGCAGCAGCATCCCTTTGTCACAGAGAGACACTCATATTCCACTTTAGTCCGACAGAAGCTGAACGGCATCAGCGCACAAGGAAAGAGCTGTTTTTTTCAGAGCTTATAGTTTATGCAAATGAGCCATGTGGTTTTAAGTTTCGTTTCTGTAAAATGTAAACAAATGTGCGTAAAGCTACATTAAACACATTATAATCTCAAACGGGCTGATGTGGCTCTAGAGTGGTTATGTTTTATATGTTGTAAAGTTGAGTTTATTCATGCAGATCAGTAATAGTAATAATAATGGTGATCATTCTAATATAAAACGTTAATGATTAATCAAAAATCAATCATTAATTCTCCCAACAATCGAGCAAAAATTTTATCAAATGCCCATCCCTATTGGGTACAATATTACACAATTCATATAGAGTATTTGTTGCCATTTTCATTAGGTTGATTTATATTTAGACAACTTTAAATTACATCTCTTGCAGTAGTCACCTGGACTTGGTTTATAATGTTTCAAAGTGCCACTACAGAACTTAAACAGTAGTAGTAGTAAGTAGTAGTGGTCCAGATGAGTATTAAAGATATTAGAGGTAACGTTGGTGATATAAATAATCATATTTCTTATCTCCGGGCAGTGTTAGTCAATGTAATAACTCCCCATGATTCTGTCAGTCAGTCTATTATTATTTTATATTGGTCACATGAAGGTTATATCACACTTTAACACATGGGATGCCATTTTAACAGAACATTTCTTGACTGACTGAAGTGCTTAAGAGAAGGTCCTTGATTCTTGCCTGGACTCCAGACCTTCTGCTTTCACGTTTTCTAAATACTTTTCATCAGCTCTGTATCTAGCCAGGAAATAGTTGTAGTACTAAATAGAAATAGTCACGGCCCTTTCTTCTTTTCTTGCCTCATGGTCTAAGATTTGTGGTGAGATTGCTTTGTTTCACTTTCACACTAAACTTGCAAATATGTGCTCAGATAAACCCCAAACTGAGATTAGAAATGGTTTTGTTTATTTTTTTTTTTTAAGGTGCATTGTGTGACATTTCTAGCGAAGGGTCCGTCACCTGCTTGTCTCCATGGAAAAATTACTGCTTTGTCCTTAGTACCATATATATACTACGCCACATTACAGTTCAGATCTGTGGAGAGTCGCCCTGCTCACAGAAGGAATTGCTATTGTATTTTTGAACATTTGAAACACCCTTAATGCTGCAGACATTTTCTGGTGGAGGGTCCATCAAATGCTTTTCATCGTGGATATGTTGTTGCTTTGTTTGGAATGTTCCACAGTATGGTATTAAACCTTTCTATCTTCAAACTAGACCAAGTTATAGGTCAGATCTGTGGAGAGGCGACCCCGCTCACAGTAAGAATGCCTGTTTTTCAAGGTATTTTAACTCGGGCTGGGTATTATTAAGAAGTTGCCGATACTATACATATCTCGATACATAGGCCACGATACGATACATATCTCGATACATAGGCCACGATACGATACATATCTCGATACATAGGCCACGATACGATACATATTCTCGATACATAGGCCACGATACGATACATATCTCGATACATAGGCCACGATACGATACATATCTCGATACATAGGCCACGATACGATACATATCTCGATACATAGGCCACGATACGATACATATCTCGATACATAGGCCACGATACGATACATATCTCGATACATAGGCCACGATACGATACATATCTCGATACATAGGCCACGATACGATACATATCTCGATACATAGGCCACGATATACGATACATATCTCGATACATAGGCCACGATACGATACATATCTCGATACATAGGCCACGATACGATACGATACATATCTCGATACATAGGCCACGATACGATACATATCTCGATACATAGGCCACGATACATACGATACATATCTCGATACATAGGCCACGATACGATACATATCTCGATACATAGGCCACGATACGATACATATCTCGATACATAGGCCACGATACGATACATATCTCGATACATAGGCCACGATACGATACATATCTCGATACATAGGCCACGATACGATAGATATCTCGATACATAGGCCACGATACATATCTCGATACATAGGCCACGATACATATCTCGATACATAGGCCACGATACGATACATATCTTGATACATAGGCCACGATACAATACATATCAATATCCAATACATATATAGAATGAGCTTTCGATTCAATATTTCAAATCGATTCGATACGGTTCAGTAAAAAATAAAGGCTAAATCATGGCTGTGATACTAAAAGTCTTTGTTAAACCACATCTTGTGCAAAGTTCATATGAAACACAAACAGTTTAATCATCAAAACAGTGAAAATGTCAATTGTGTTTCCTTCCTCTGCACAAGCAACAAAACTGTAGCGCTCCACTACAAGGGTCTCCAACTTTTTTTTTCCTCTTATGAGCTACTTTTACAAAATAAAAATGCCAGAGAGCTACTACTTTTAGCAGTCACAAGAAACTGAGTGAGCAGAAGAGCCACGGCGAGACTTAAATGAGGTAAAGTTAGATGCTTTTATCCATTTATTAGTGCACAAAGTTAGAAATAAAAATGTTAGTGAATAAAAAAGTACAATGGTAATAGGCATTTAATCAAATTTGACTTATTCAGCACAATATGTATAATTCAGAAATCCCTTTAACGCTATAAAACCATCTGTAATTTAATAAATGTGAAGTAGAACTGCGCAATAACATCACCACGGAGACAAGTGGGTAGCGTACCACCATCAGAAAAGTTCCGCACAGCACCTTTAATTACTTTTAATCATCACTGTCCCATGTTACATCCTTTTGTCACTTAAAACTATGGACCAAAGCGATGCAATCTGAGCCGTAATAGTGGTACACCTGCTGTTTCGTAAGGTTACATCAAAACAAAATAGTCATAGGCTCTACTGTATAATTTGAGAAACTCGGTGCTCTGAAATCAGCGCGGGGTCCAGTGTCATTGGAATGCGTCAGGGGCAGGGGCAGGGGCAGCTTTGGATGGCATGGATGTCATAATTTAGCCGTTCTAAATATAGGCTATAATGGATAACACTATTATTACCAGCAGAAAGCACGCACAAACTTTGAAGAAGCACTGCCCGAGCATGCAGCTGCTGTCAAACGGGATAGACTCACTGGATGGTTGTACGCTAATAAATTCGCTTTAGTGTGTTGTGTTGGCGAAGGAAAGACTAAAAACAACAAAGCCAGCAGAGTTATATAACGGGCTTCACTGGACACGGGGGTCTCTCTGCTGGGGCCGGCGGCTTTGTCCCGGGACGCTGGGTTTCGGTCTGGCCTGTGCGCGGGGAGAGGGCACCACACATTTGGACAGACTCAAGAGAAGAGGAGGCTGCGGCGGGGAGGAGGCTGTACTCACAGGAACACTGACCCCTAGTGACGGGAGCAGGGAGTGCGGAAGAAATGTAGACAGGCAAAAGTTTAGACTGAAACTTTGGCTTATTTATCTTGTTTTACACAATTAAAACAACTAAAAATATAAAACTCTTACACTTTGGATCCTATAGAATACTGCGTTCCATAATTTAGCAAATATTTAGTTCTTTTTCCATTTTCTTTTACTTATTATAGCCTGATTACTTTCATAAGTTTTCGCATTGATCACTTTCTTATCTTACATATTTGACCGCTTCTTTCGATCTATATTTTAGTTGAACATTAGAACTATAGTTAATTGGAAATAATATCTGTATTTAAAGGTCTTCTTTTTACACTAAATTGACCATTGTAGAGCTTTAAGCCATGTTATAATCTTCATCCTCATCATCCAAAACATACCTGGAGTTGTGTTTTGTTTCATTCCCACATGTTTATTTATTTATTTATTTGGGTTATTTATCAGGAACAGTGTACATTAATCAACATTTCTGTAAAATGTACCAGAATTAGCCAGAGAGGCGATTTTTAAAATCTGTAGTCCCTGGACAAATGGTAAACATGGTCACCTTAAAAAAAACAAAAAAAAAACACTTTATTATTAGTCTGTCTACATCTCCAAAACTCAAAATGTTCTATTCCACCTTGTGATGTCATGGAGTGGTAGTTTTCAAGTTAACTTCTAGTATGTATTTGAATCGTTTTTGTTGTGTTCGTCCACACTAATCCGATTGAAAAGCTCCAGAGACTGAACAATCTGGTGCCGCCAGCTCCCACAAATTCATCTGAGTACGGATCTGATCCAGCACCGTGTGGACACCTGAAAACGCTGATACGCTGATGTAGGTCTATGCACCGCAAAGTATTCCAAAATGCTAAGAGACTAGGATATATTCATATATACGGTCTATGTGTTTGACCTGCAGATGTATAATCTCTGAAAAGTTTAACATGAATCATTTCCAATGTGACAGAAGCACAGAAAAGACTCACCATCAGCAGAGCATCCCTCTGTCACAGAAAGAACACATATAATCCACTGAGTCGTGTCCTTTAGTGCGACAGAAGCTGAACCGCATCAGCGCACGATACCGAGCTGTTTTTTGAGCGCTCAGTTTATGCAAATGAGCCATGCGGTTTTAAGTTTTGTTTCTGTAAAACCTACACAAATATGCTCAAAGTTGTGCGGATAAGGAAGGATTGCGGACACAAAAACGACACAGACGTGTGGACGCAGATCGTTTCCGATACGGTGAAATGGTGATACGCGGCTTTGTTTCAGTGTAAATGGGGTCTACCTTTTACAACGATTTTAAATTCTATGGGTGAAAATGATCCAGATGATTGTAGTGAAGTTGTATGGAATTTTAGAACATGGTGGAGCACTTCCTGTATTACCACATGACATCACAAGATGGACCAGAGTTTTTTGTTTTTGTTTTTCTGTTTGAGAGAAGAACTCAATCTAAATATGCAGGGTTTGTGTGTTAAATGTGTAAATGAAACAAAACACAGCTCTGGGTTCTTAAACAGAAAGTTGCACTGGAAAATGTAGAAGCGGCAAGTCACTTTGCCCTGACGAAAACTATCTTGCTGGTTGAGACGTGTTGGCTTCCCTTCATGCAATAAAGGATTTTTAATATATTCAGTCGGAGTGCCTCGGGTTTGGACCTTGCTCACTTTTACAATTTCCAGTAAGAGCAACTTTCTGTTTAAGACTACTAGTTTAACCTACGTAGAGCACCTGTACTGCTATTTTTAAACTCTTTTATGACCCAGTGAAGCGCTCTACGTCTTTTTCTTCAAGAGTTTTTTTCTGTTTGCGAGAAGAACCAATCTAAATATGCAGGTTTGTGTGTTAAAAATGTGTAAATGAAACAAAACACAACTCCAGATATGTTTGTGACAAGAAAACAACATTACAACAGATCAGAAAATAACATAACCTGGGCCTTTTAAAGAAAAAAAAAAAAGCTTACCTGGATGATCTTGTATTAATGATCATTGGAAAAGGCAAATGGAATTACTTTTGTTATTAATAAAACATGAAATCTTGATGTTGCCTCTAACTTCTCATCAACGTGTGGTCATTAAATCTGATCTTTAGACTCAAGAAATCTCTATAATATCAGTCTCCGTGTGGTCACTGTGAGCTCCGCTGACAGTTGCCTCTGTGGTATGCCTCCCTCCTCCTCATGTGTTTTTGCTAATCCACTTTAGACTCACTCCCGGGTCTCAGTGCTCCTGTAGCGGTTCTGTCTCTGGCCCCTGCTATGCTAAAGAGAAGAAGATGAAGTCCCCGCTCTTCTCTTCATTTTGCTCCAGCTGGCAGAAGTTTCACCGTCCACCGAAAGACGGAAGAGCGAGCAGGACTGTCCCCAACACGGCATGGTCCAGGCTTGGATGCAGAGCTGCCAGATTTTAAGAAAATAACAAGTGACCAAGCCTTGAAAAGTCATCATCATTTTTAATAACATTTAACAACAAAAAGCGCTTTAAAGGTGCATTGTGTAACTTTTCTGGAGGATCTGCCAATTGCTTTTCTCTATGGAGATGTTAATACTTTGGAATGTTTCAAACTAATAAACTAAATATAGCCAAGTTAAGATGACTTGAATTAAGAAAGTTTAAATTTTTTATTTAAATTTATTTTTTATTTTAATTTTTATTTTTAATTAATTTATTATTGATTGATTTTTTATTATTTTTATTATTTATTTTATTTACATTATTTATTATTATTATTTATTTTTTAATTATTTTTTATTTATTTTTAAGCTTGATTAAATTTCACTTGACAAAAAATTAAAAACATTGACTACAAAATAAAATAAATAAATAAAAAAAACTTAAATAAGAAACAAAGCTGAATGTTGATTGAATTAAGAAAAACACACTTATTCCATTGGTAGATCATTTTACTTGTCCACTCAAATACAGTAAAATGTTCTTTAAGTCAATTTAAGTCATTTTAATTTACCTAGATATTGTTTTGTACTCAACGTTTCTATCATCCTGAAGTCCAAACCAGACCAACTTACTGTGTGACTGCAAGTAACTGTTCACTGACTAAAATCCTCATTGCATTTTCTACAGCTGTGTTGTCATTTGTATCATGTTATCTTGTCATGTTTATGTAAGTCATCATTAAATTATTACTACAATTTAATAGAACTTGAGGAGTCATAGTTAAGGGTCAAAAGTTAATAGAACTTGCAAAATCATAGTAATCAATGTTGAATATAATAAGTTAACAGAACTTACCAAGTCACTGTAAATAGTGTCAAATATTACATGTTAACAGAACTTGCAAAATCCTAGTAATTTGTGTTAAATATCATAAGTCCTGATATTTGTGATTTGTCCTTTTTTTTTTTTTTTAATGACAAATGATGGCAGAGCGTTCGTCCATTGATCAGGTCGACAAAAAAAAACAAAAAAAACGTCATGGGTTGAGCGGTCAGATCCACAGGTTGGCTGGTATGATTCCAGCTCCCACAGATGAATGCTGTGGTTGTGTCCTTGGGCAAGACACTTAACTGTGCCCCCAGTGTCTGTGTACGCTGTATGGATGTATGAATGTGTGTGAATTCCTTGTTGTAAAGTGCTTTGAGTCTTGAAGGTGGAAACGCGCAAAAAAAAAACAACAACATTTAGTGTGAACTGGCTATAGCAAGTACACTATACTTGGAGTTGAGCTTTGTTTCCTGACTTTTTTCAAATAAACCTTACAGTGCAGGTCAGATCTGTGGAGAGGCCACCCTGCTCACAGTCAGAAAGCTTTATCTAGGTGTTTTAGAGCTATAAAACTATACAATTTAATAAATGTAAGATAGAGCTGCTCAATGTCGTACTGTGGAACGTTCTGGTCAGAGCAATGACGGTGACGGATCTTCCACCAGAAAAGTTACAGCTTTAATGCTTAAAAATCAAAACCTGCGAAACCCCAAGATTTGCGAGAGAATCTCCAAAAAAAAAAGCCCAAAGTTGCTATAAAGGAGCAGACTTGGCAACTGTGCTTGGATGGGGCGAGGGGGATGAGGCGGTGGGGTTTCCTGTTGAAAGAGTCCTATTGTCCGGCCCAACCTCCATCATAGACCATTAATTATGCGCCGCGGAGCAGTGCGAGGCCCCTCCCCTCCCTGTGACAGCGTAAACACTCGGATGGGGCTCAAGAGGTCCCATACCCCCCCTCCTCCTCTTCACCACCCACCCTCCTCCTCCTCCTCACCAGTCGCTCCAGCCCAAAGCCCTCCTCTCACCTCTTTTAATGAAGCCAGGCTGAACCCGAAGTGCCACTACAGAACTCAGCGTCTTTCTAATAACAGCAGGTCTGGAGCTCGGCGGGGAGCACGGTGACCTTCAGAGAGGAGGGTGGGGCTACGGTGGCTGTGGCGGGACAGTTTTAGGACTCAGTTTTGCTTTCATCATAAGATTAAGACGCTCGTAAAATAGATCGCAGAGTCCACTATTGCATCTAATGAGTATGGGAGTATGTAGGGAGCGTTTAATCATGTCTGGATTTCATGGACAAAAAAAATCTGAATAAATACTATAAAACTACGATTACAATTTCAGATATTTTTGTCCATTTTTGTCCAAAGTTCCCATATTAGGCTGTTTTCTGATCTATGTTATAATGTTGTTTCCTTGGAGTTGTGCTTTGTTTCATTAACCACTGTTGGGCGAGTTACTTCAAAACTGTAATGTGTTATTTATGACTTGTTACTGTCATTTTAAAGTAATTTGTTACGTTACAATATTACACGACTATGGCATTACTCTCAAGTTACTCTCACCAAAATAAATGTGTGAAGATGCCAAACTTTTGAGCTCTATATGGATTGAACCAGGACTAAACCAGGACTAAACCAGGTCTAAACCAGGACTAATCCAGAGCTGAACCAGGACTAAACCAGGACTAAACCAGGTCTAAACCAGGACTAATCCAGAGCTGAACCAGGACTAAACCAGGACTAAGCCAGGACTGAACAGCGGACTAAACCATGACTAAACTAGGTCTAAACCAGGTCTAAACCAGGACTAAACCAGATCTGAACCAGGACTGAACCAGGTCTAAACGAGAACTGAACCAGGATTACACCAGGACTAAGACAACTCTAAACCAGGACTAAACCAGGATTAAACCAGGACTAATCTTGGACTAGGACTTGGAATCTAGGACCACCCCTGAGAGAACCCTGAGCCCGTGGAGCAGGGTGTCAACAAAGCGCAATCGGGTATCGGCTGCGCTTAGCCCCATGGGGCATGAAGCTCTTCATAGGCCTTTTCGCCCGGCGTCTATGTGTGTGCACCTCCAGGCCCGTCACGACATTCGGAACCATAATGGTGTTTCACCGCTGCTGACATCGCGGTGATTTTAGCGAAAAACTCACCACTTCAATCCAGGTTAAAAAAGCATGTGTGTTACTGACATTTGTACCGAGTAAAATATTACCATTTTCCTCCTGTAATGCCGAACATTACTGCTTTACAGCAAAAAGCAACGCATTACAGTACTTCATTACTTTTATAACACGTTACTCCCAACACTGTCATTAACACATGTTTAACACAAACCCTGCATATTTAGACTGTTTTATTCTCTCAAATGGAAAACACTCGTGTCATGTGGTAATACAGGAAGTGCTCCATTGTATTTCTAAACTCCACACATCTTTACTAGAAGCATTTGGATGATTTCAGGCCTGGGATTTCCTATGTCTACTAAACAAAAGGAAAAACGTAGCTGTTAACTTGAAAACTACCCTGGAATTGCCAATCTCTACTGAACTAAAGGTAAAATAAGGTAACTTGAAAACTACCACTTCATGACATCACAAGGCGGAACAGAGCATCTTTGGAGATGTAGACAGACTAATAATAAAGTATTCCTTAAATGTGTGTGAATGAAACTAAACACAACATTCTAACATGGCTTAACAAGAGTCAATTATTTCATTGATTTATGTATTTATTTTGGACAAGTAAGAAATGCACATTCTTTTACAATGGAACACGTAACAACAACAAAAAATACATAAAAATGGCCCAGAAAGGAGTGAGATGAAGAAAACATATTTAATCCCACCCCCCTCTTCTTTCACTAAATCTTGACAAAATCTTCAGATCTCAGGTCAAAAGTTTAACAAAACTAAACAAAGCTGGAACCTGCTGTGCAAAAAAGAAAGAGCGGAAAACACTGTTGATTTGTTGCCAAGTGGTTTATATATTTTTAAGCTTAGTCATCCCTTAGTCACATTACACTCAGTGCCCTGGGTGATATGATTAGGATGTGATGATGGGTATAACCTTATAAAAATGCATTAGGGTTTAGTCACTGAGGTGCATAGAATAATAATAATAATGATCAGGATTAATTTATAAGCAGGTAATTGGTGTAAAAAGAGGTGATTTATAAAGGAAAATCTGACAATAGATTGGAGTTGGTATACAAGCACATATTGTTCTTTTAAAGGTTCTATATTACACAAAATTGCCTCTTGTGAGCATTAAAGGTTGTATGGAGGATTTTTTGTTTTGTTTCAAATTGTCAATGAAAGTTTAAAATACCATTACAGAGACGCAGGCCTTGTAATTATGATGACCAAAAAAAAATAAAGAACAAAAATCTATCAACTGTGGATGTAATGAGGCCAGATAAACATCAGCCAATAGAGAATGAGGCTCCCTCATTTTCTATTGGCTGTTAGGTTGTCAATCAAACTCCCTAGTGTAAGTGACTAGTGTAGCTTCCTCATATTTCGCATAAAGATTGTCGCGACGGCGGACGAGAATCCACGACCAGTTCACCACAAATGAAAGTCCGTTTTTGAGGTCGCTGAAAGAAGAAGAGAAGAAGGGGAAAAGGAGCAAGACCAAACTGAGGTGATCCTTGGAGATTCCTTCCAGCGATCGCGCGACTGAAGCAGACGAAGGGTCTAAAAACTGACACGTCGGTTGCTAAAATACTTCTAGACAGGAAACTTCAAATAATTCTGAAAGCGCACAAGGACTGTTGCTGTAGTTCTCTTCCCTTAAAAAATCCTCTATACAACCTTTAAGTTGTGGTATGGTGTTGTTACTTCCTCAAAAACATACCTGGAGTTCCACCTCGTGATGTCATGTAGTGGTACTTTTCGAATTTACAGCCACGTTTTATCTTTAGCGACTGGCAACTCCAGTGTTTCAAAATGTCCGTCCATTCAAGTCAATGGGCCGAGCTCAATGGTGCATGACTCCAGATTCCCGTTTAGCCCGGCGAGGCACTTCCGGCGGCTCTGGGCGGACTAAGCATGTGCAGTAGCGCTCTTTTCTCCTGCGGGCACATGCCAATGCACGATGCACGGTCTGGTGTGTCACGTGATCGTTTTGACCAATCATAGTGAGAGGAGCTAGAGCGGAACCGGAGCAAACAATTATAAAGCGTTTTGAAAGACAACTGAAGGACTAAACTAAACTAAAAATAGGTAAAAATCGTCACAAAATCCAACATTTTTGAAAGTTGTAGGTGCCCTGTCAGACAAACATGAGAAAAATCCTTCCTTGGCCCAGGGGATTTTTTCGCTGAAGTACCAGTGAGTTAGCCATTCGCCTTCGCTCAATTTCTCTCTAGCAACTGGGTCAGGAATCAGAATACACTGAACGGTTTACAAGACTCCTGGAAGTGTGAGTTCGGGCACCAGCCAGTCAGTGAGTGCGTATACATGCACATCAATAACCCGGTTATTAGCCATATCCCGGTTATGTCAGTATTCGGGTTACTGCGTTTACATGCGCACTGAGAAACCGGGATACTCATATTCGCGTATACATGATCAAATGGAGTATCCCGGTTTCTTGACATAATCTTACAAATGCGCAGGCGCAAAAATTAACTTAAATCAATTTCATAAACCAGGAAAAATACAAACCGTGAGCTCCTTTAGCATAAGAAGCTAAGGAGCTACGAGATCTCCCACAATCCACTGTGCAGATTCTTCATTAAAATCTTCTGCATAAATAAACTCAACTTTACAACATATAAACCATAAACACTATAGACACATCAGCCCGTTTGATCAGATAATTCAACTATGATCACATTTGTTTACGTTTTACAGAAACGAAACTTAAGACCGTTTGGCTAATTAGCATAAACTGTTAGCGGCGATAAAAACAACTCGCTCCTTGCGCCGCTGATGCGATCAGTTTCTTTTGGACTAAATGACACGACTCTGTGGATTATGTGTGTTATTTCTGTGACAGAAGAGGTGCTAATGATGGTAAGTGTGTTCTGTGCATATAGAGTATAGGAGATAGTTCATGTTTTAGCTTTTCAGCGTCACACGAGTGCAGGTCGTACGAGTGCAGATCGTACGTGTGCAGATCGTACGTGTGCAGATCGTACGTGTGCAGATCGTACGTGTGCAGGTTTAGCGCAGCTCTTTATTTTACAGTCATTTCACTCGTTTGGTCACTTTATTTATGTTGGTCAATTTATTTATGTGACTATTGTTGTGGTGAAAGGCTGGAAAGTGTCTTTTGGACGCATGCGCACTCAACTTTATGTTGCAGTAACCGGGGTACTGCGTATACATGCCACAAGTAACCCGGTTACTATCGGAATAAACCAGCTACAGTAACCCGGTTTCTAATAACTGGGATACTGCCATAACCGGGTTACTGAAACCGGGTTACTGAAACCGGGTTACTGCGTATACATGCACCATCAAGAAACCGGGATACTCAAAAAACCCGATCATAACCGGGTTATTGATGTGCATGTACACGCACTCTGTGAAGAGTCATACATTCTGTGTTGGCAATGATTCTGGAGATCGAGGATTTAAAGCCGGAACAAAGAGAATGTTTGGTGAATTTTATCAAGAGGAAAGATTATTACCCTTCTTTCTACAGGATTTGGGAAAAGCTTAATATTCCAGTGATCCCCATTACATACGCCAATTCAATTCATTTCAGTTCAAGTGTATTTATATAGCACATTTGAAACAACTTCAGATGACCAAAGTGCTTCACATACAAGTCAACAAAATAGAAGAAACAAATACATATATACAGAAAACGTGAAAACTATAATAAAAAAAACAAGATAACCTGACCAGCTCGTACTAAATGCCAGGGAGAAGAGGTGAGTTTTCATCTTCGTCTTCCACTGCATTGCAGACTTCAGAGAGGATCTGACAGGAAGAGGAAGGCTTTTCCACAGTCTGGGCACTGCCACATAAAAGGCTCTGTCACCTCTCGTCTTGAGCCTAGTTTTGGGTACGACCAACAGGAGCGAGTCGGCTGATCTCAGGGCTCTGGGCGGAGGACAGGGCTGCAGTAATTCCCTCAGACTGACTGGACCTATGGAGTACAAACATTTGAAAACAATAAATAACATTTTAAATTGCACCCATACCCATAATGACCAAATAGCAGTGATTGGGTAATTAAAAAAATCTCCGCTTACCGTTGAGCGAACGAATCCTAATGCTGATGTCAGACTGATGACACAGGCTACCAGTGAGTGGCCACTACGCCAGCTGGACGGAGATACAAGCAGCAATACCCTATCCAGTTATTTTAATAGATCCATGAGTGTATAGAGGCGTATAGAGTTTTGTTAGTGAAGAACTTCCTGTATCACCACATGACATCACCAGTGTTGGGAAGGTTACTTTTAAAATGTATTCCCCTACAGATTACATACCCCAAAATGTAGTTTGTAACATAATCCATTAAATTACTTAAAGTGAGTAACATAATCTGAATACTTTGGATTACTTGATTTGCTGTAGAGAAGCAAAGACTAGGATATCTTCACATAAGATGTTTTGTCTGCTTAAAGAAAATAAAAAGCCCAAACTTTACTTAACCGTATTAAAAATATTATTGATAGAAGACGAGGAGACACGGTCCACACAGCATGGTTTAGTCCTGTTAAAACCTGTTAAATCCTGTTTTAGACCTGTTTTAGACCTGGTTTAGTCCTGGTTTAGACCTAGTTTTAGACCTGGTTTAGATCTGTTTTAGACCTGGTTTAGTCCTGCTTTAGTCCTGGTTTAGACCTAGTTTAGACCTGGTTTTAGTCCTGGTTTAGACCTGGTTTAGACCTAGTTTTGACCTGGTTTAGTGACTGGCAATGAGTGGAATTACCAAGAAGAGATAGAGAAAAAAAAAGGGATATAGCCCAAAATGTGAAAACAGGAAAATACCACCATGTAATCCATTTATTTCAACAAAGTAACTGTAATCTAATTACCACTCATTGAAACAGTAACTGTAACCGAATACAGTTACTCATAATTTGTACTCTGATTATGTAACTCTGGTGCATGTAATCTGTTACTCCCCAACACTGGACATCACATTTGAGAGAAGAACTCAGCCTGAATACGCAGGATTTGTGAGTTAAACGTGAATGAAACAAAACACAACTCCAAGTCTATTTTTGAAGAGGAAACAACATAAAAACAGTGTAATATCTTTATCTATCTCTTTAAAGGGGCTTATATGACCTCATGTGCCCTTTGTCCAAACATGACAACATTTCTGACAAAGCACGCGTCTACTTAGTCACGGCGTGTCCCAATCACCGAGGCCAAAAGGTTACAGTGTAAATAAGTGTACAATGATCTTTTCGCTTTACTCACCGTACGAGAATACGTGATTAAAAGCACATGTCGAGATGCAGAAATGGTAGTTAGCTCATTTTAAGTAGCATTAAGTCATGAGCTTGCATGCAACAACACTCTGTACACGCCAGCGAAATACAAAAGAGGTTAAATAAGACACAAACTTCGTGTAATTAAAGCTTCCCTTTCATTATTATCAGACAAACCTGGCCTCATTTTGGGCAGTGATACATGACTTGACACAACGATCAGCGCCGTGCCCCCGCCCCGAAACGGTTACTCAACACCAAACTCCACTTGATTCGAACAATGCTTTTGTGGTTTAACTGCAGCCGAAAAGTCCACCCGCCCCCCCCTCGTTTTCTGCTCCTCCCCGCGTCTCTCCGCTCCTCGGAGTTTGACGCGTTTGTTCGCTGACCTCTCAAACATGGACATCTTTGAAGAAATGTTGCGTAATGATGCGCACACGAGAGAGAAAGAGGGAGGGAGGGAGAGGAGCTGTTCTGGGCAGGATGTGAGGAGCTTCAAGGCCAAAGCTGGAGCACATATGGGGTTTAGAGAGGAGGGGTAACACAGCCTGACAATGTCTGTGTTTGCTGATGTAATATTGGTTGGAGTTATGAGATTTGGGGAGTTAAGTGAAGTGGACAGTAAACAAGAGTACAAATTACAACTAAAAATAATGTAAATTTATAAAACAGTGAGTCACAAGAAGAAATAGGCTGTTCAATGCATGTTTTATCTCAAGAAATAGCAGTATAAACACATATATTCTTATTTAATTTAAACTTAAAGATCCTATATTACACAAAATTCACTCTATTCACTGATTTTTAAGACTTGTTTTAAGAATGTAATGTCCTCCTCAACATCAAACCCAGATTTGTGTTTTGTTTTATTCATACATGTCTGAGTAAACCTTTATTATTAGTTTGTCTGCATCTCCAAATCCCAAAATACTCTTTTCCACAGGCCTGATATAATCCTGAAATAGTTCTGGTTTAGCCCTAGGTTTAGATCTGCTTTAGACCTGATATAGTTCTGATACAGTCCTGGTTTATTCCTGGTTTAGTGGTTTAGGCCAGAACTAGTTCTATCTTAGCCCTAGTTTATCCCTAGTTTAGACCTGGTTTAGACCTAATATAGTTCTATTTTAGCCCTAGTTTACTCCTGGTTTAGTTCTGGTTTAATCCTGGCTTAGTCCTGGTTTAGACCTGGTTTAAGGCCTGGTTTACACATAGTTTAGATTTGAGTTAGACCTGGGTTCGCTCTGTTTAGCCCTAGTTTAGACCTGATATAGTTCTATTTTTAGCCATAGTTTAGTCCTGGTTTAGTCCTAGTTCAACCCAAGTACACCTTGTGATGTCATGAAGCTGTAGTTTTCAAGTTAACAGCTCCTTTTACCTTTAATTCAGTAAAGATTTTGGCAATTCCCAAGGCTGAAATTATCCAAATTATTCTTGAGAAGGTGTATGGAGATAACAAGAACAACAACAACAACAACAAGAACAACAACAAGAACAACAAAAGAACAACAACAAGAACAACAACAAGAACAACAACAAGAACAACAACAACAACAACAAGAACAACAAGAACAACAACAACAACAACAACAAGAACAACAACAACAACAAGAACAACAACAAGAACAACAACAAGAACAACAACAAGAACAACAACAACAAGAACAAGAACAAGAACAACAACAACAACAACAACAAGAACAACAACAACAACAAGAACAACAACAAGAACAACAACAACAAGAACAACAAGAACAACAAGAACAAGAACAACAACAAGAACAAGAACAAGAACAACAACAACAACAAGAACAAGAACAACAACAAGAACAACAACAAGAACAACAACAACAAGAACAACAAGAACAACAACAACAAGAACAACAAGAACAAGAACAACAACAACAACAACAACAAGAACAAGAACATAGTGAAGTGATTTAAATATGGCGCCACCTAGTGCCTCTGCTCAATTTCATGTCTCTCCAGCGACTAGGTCAGGAATCAGAATACACTAGATCAGGGGTGTTCACACTTTTTCATCATGCGAGCTACTTACAAAATGACCAAGTCAAAATGATCGACCTAATACAAAGCCAAGCAAACTGCACTGAAACACTCTGTGCCCCTTTTCTGGACCCTCCCCCACAGTTTGAGAACCTCTTCTTTGAGAGAACTTCCTCCGGCACTTTACACAAAACTGTGAAAAAAGTGAAGGAAGATTTTTAAACCTGTTTTTTTAAAGTTCTAAACTGGTGTTGCATTCTTTTTCTGGTTTTGCAGTGATATTTCCCAGCCTCTGCACGTTTACCAAACCAAACGCACATCGTGACAAACACAGATGCATTTGTGTTTTCTCTGCCTGGTTACAATCGGAACTGAAAAAGCTGGATCGGTTCGTCCCTAATTGTAATAAATAATAAGTCAGTTTGAAAATATGTTGCTGCCAAAATTACATTGTATTTAAAAAAAATAATACAATGGGCCAAACCACAAATAATGATTTAATTTGAACTATGCCCATATGTAAATTATTCTTAAATGTTATATTAAAATGTTAGTTGTGTTGGAGATGTTTTAAGCAGATGAAACAACATGAAACTAGATGAAAGAACAAGTAACTGTCTTAGTAGTAATGGTTGCAGTTCCAAGTTGCAATAGTACAGAGTCACTACTTTCCATTCTCCAAACTCAGTAGTTCCTCGTTTGTGTGATTCAGTTGTCGCGCCCTTTGACTTCTGACAGTCCCCGGTGCTGACAGTAAATGATCAGACGGACGGTCACATGAGAGGCGGGCTGTGAGCGTCTTCAGGAGTCAAAAAAGAATCAAAAAAAGTGAGTGTAGACAGGGAGTAATACTTCTTACAAAGTACGTGCTGTAGTGTAGGAAAGTCTATGAGCACTTTATGTGACACGTCAAGTCGACATGTGGGGTTATGTTTGGGTCACAAGCAAGAAATGTCACTTAATTGTCACATAATTCATAATGATGTTAGACGACTGAATTATGAACAATTTAAGTGATGAATTATTTAGTTTGACTGACTATTTCAGCACTTGAATCATGAAACACACAATTTTGTTTTACATTATAACACAATATTAGGTGTGCACAGGCCATTTACAAACTTGAGATCATATTTGCCGTGACAAATTTATAGTAACTCTCAAAAATATTAACATTATACTTTCAGTTTCAGTAAGTTAAAAGGTATATATTATGCTATTTTCTCATTTCGGTAACACTTTACTTTAGGGTGCACTTATTAACATCTAACTACCTGCTAATTAACATAATTGTAAATGGTCAGTTTATCATTAACTAGTTTTTATTCAGCCCTTATTAATGTCTAATTCCCCATAAGTTTATTCTGCTATTAGTTATTTAGACATTTACAAACACTTTCCTGTTAATATACTTCTTATTATTGCTTATTAATATGGCCATTTTGTCCATGAATTATGATTCTAATAAGATTTTGGCACAAATAACTGAAAAACTACATTTCTTCTGCTACTAGTCCTTAACAACAGCAGTTTATTAGAATCATAATTCATGGATAAAAATGGCCTAGTATCATATTAATAAGCAGTAATAAGAAGTGTATTAATAAGAAAGAAAAAAAGCAGAATAAGCTTTTGGGGAATTAGAGATTAATAAGGGTTAAATAAATACTAATTAATGACAAATTAACCATTTACAACACAGGTGTCAAACATGCGGCCCGGGGGCCAGATGCGGCCCTCCAAGACCTTTAATCTGGCCCTCAGCTGATTTTCTACTAAAATATTTTAATTATATTTTCTATTAAAATATTGGTAATTTTCTGTGGCGCTGAGCATAGCAACGTCTCCAGCGTCACTGTGTGTGATGCCTCCCACCAGAGCAGCACAAATGAAGACTTGTCTCTTTCCAAACGTTCTTAAAGTTTTGTTTTGACTGTTGACCGTGACACCCTCATCAGCAAAATGTCAAAAATGAGAAAAGTGAAGCCGAAGTGCAGAATTTTACAAGAAAAAGTGACTTATTCCTGTTTGCAAACAAGTTCATGTTAAAACATTGTGTTGAAATTGCATTTTTCTTAAAGTTTCAGATTGTTCATAATATTTTATAAAAGAAAGAGTTCCACAATTAAATAAGATTTCTGTAATAGATTTGCATTTCCTTACAAAAATATTTGAACTTATTGTTATTTTTGGGGTTTATATGACATGAGTTTTCTGATCCGGCCCCTTTAGGATTAAAGTAGGTTGGATACGGCCCCCGGACCAAAATGAGTTTGACACCCCTGATTTACAACTATGTTAATTAGCTGGTAGTTAGATGTTAATGAGTGCACAATAAAATAAAGTGTTACCCTGATTTCTGTTATTTTGTTGTTTCATCATCAAAAACAAACCCAGAGTTGTGTTTTGTTTCATTCACACTTGTTTAACTCACAAATCCTGTATATTTAGGCTGAGTTCTTCTCAAACTGGAAACACACTGTTCCACGTTGTGATGTCATATGATGATACATGAAGAGCTCCACTGTGTTTTTAAACTTCATACTCCTTCACTAGAATCATTTGGATGATTTCAGTCCTGGAATCTCCACTGAACTGAAGATAGATTAATACATTTTGCATAAATATAAGATCTGTGGCAGAGTGCTCTCTTAAAAGGCAATTCAAACACTTTCTATAAAATATAGCAAACCTTTTTGGACCATCTGCTCTTGTCTGATGTTCTTCATTAAGGAGGCTCCCATTTTATTTTAAATTTTAATCAATAATCATGCAATGTCATTTTAGCTCTGACTCAGACCTTGTGACAATCTTTGCCCATTTACTTTTAGGGTCTGTTTACACGAAGACGTTTACAGGTAAAAATGACAAAATATTTGATCAGAAGTGCCTTTTGTTTAGACGATGATGCAGTTTTTGGGGTTTAAAAATGCATTAATCTGAAACCACCCTCCAGGATGGAAAAGTTTAATCCACTCCATTGTAGTGTTTCTGTCTACACTGCCCAAGACGCATGCTGTTAATTAAACATGATTTAATTTAGTTCATTTTCATCTTGTTTTTTTTTTTTTTTTGTTACTTCCCCCACCCCAAGTGAGCTGGGTCGTAACACATACACAGTTGAATTCCACACACTTTTGCGTCACTGTATGCACACAGATTTCCTCCCGAAAATGCTTGTTTAAACTCGGAATAAAAAGTGAAGACGCAACGCCACTTTTGTGTTTTCTGTTCAGACCATCATCATATAAATGTGCCCTGATACACACTATGCTGTGCTGGATTCATCATCATCATCTTTATTCCGGACTCATGGTCCATTTTAAAAACAGACAAGGACAATACAAAACAATAAAAAATTATGTTTTTAAAATAAAACCACACCAGTGTCTCCATATACGGGACTGATCTCTTTTTGCACTGAAGCTCAGATTTGTGAGTGACATTATTATTTCATTGTCTGATTTGTTCAGTCTGCAGATAAAACTGTACATTAAAATTCTTAGTGCAGCTTGCAAAGTGTTCACTCGTGCAGTAACAAACATTTCAGTCACACTCGTCCATCGTGGCCTCCTCAAAAGCTCCCGTAAAGCGTCACTGTAGCCACCTGCAGTCTTTGCAAACTGGCTTTTTTATAATTACTCCAGAGGTGAGCTGTGTACAATATGATTTAAAAAATAAGAATTTTACATCATTTGTACAAGAACCAAACTTACGCATAAGAGTATTTCATCTGCCATGTCCGTGGTGATGATCTGCTCCAGATATTTATTTTTTGCTGTCACACACAACACAACATTTGACAGGCAAAAGTCAGGAAATGTCATGTGTTTATCTTCTTTGGTCCTGCAGATCATGACCACACTCTTGGTTGCGTTATACTTTATATTGTAGTATTGTTCTGTTTTGTTTAAAAAGGCAATACATGTTTGTGTCTCTATGAATCTGTAGTGGAAATGATTAAAAAACACTGCCAATTTAATCATTATTGAATAGTGTGTAGGCTGTGACAGTTCATCTATATTAAATTCTTGCTAACTCTTTCAGAAAAAGAAACAAACCCGCCTACACACCGAAATTACATGATGGGAGTTCCACTTAATCCTCCTTACATTGTCGAATCTATCTTCCACTTTGCTGCGTTACCCCTTCATTTATCACGTTTTTTCACAAAGAAACTGTCCGATAAAGTTCCCCGCTGGCCTGCATTCTTGCGCTCTCCTCTTCTCCTCTGACCCTCTTGTTCCCCGGAGAGGACGTTACATAATATATTTCCAACTACCCCCTCCTCTCCTCTGCAGCCAGCTACACTTCATCAGTTCCTGTCCTCTGCCTCTCTCTCTCTCTCGCCCGCCTTCCCTCTCCCCCGCCGCCTCCTCCTCCTCCTCCTCGCACACATGCACTCACTTGTCAGCTGTGAAATATTTCCCCATCTCTCGGCCCGGACACTGAACAGGCTCTCAAAATGCTAGCTCGCGTCTTTGGGCTTTTCATCTTGTTGGCCCTCCCTCCTCTTCGCCACCATCTACAATAGCTCTGTTTTACATCACTGATTGGGGACGGGACCCACCCCCCGTTTCTGTCCGGGCCCGGTCCCACACAGCCTCACTCCCGATTCCCATAATGCAGCAGTGCGGGTGATTGGGTGTGAGGTCGCCGGGAGGGTGAAGGGGGTTGACACGGGGGTCAGCGGTGTCAGGTTTTGGATGGGGGCGGACGGGAGTTTTAGGGGTAAAAGCAGAACTGGACAATGGCGGTTCTTGACAGTTTGACCTGCTGTTTACAACGGAGGAATCTGCAATGTTTACAGTAAAAGCTCAGAAGAAAGACACGAAGAGTTTAGACTCACCCGGGCTGGGATGGTAGGTATAAAAAGAAAAATAATGTGAAGAAAGCGTGTAGCATTGTCCATGTGTATAATCTGAGACAAAATACAAAAGAGCAGTCTTCTCTATTTTGGCTAAACAAATGCAATTTATGTTCCTCTGGTTTAAACCAAGTTTAGATCTAAAATAGTCCTGGTTTAGCCCAAGTTTAGTCCTGGTTTAAACCTGAAATAGACCTGGTTTAGTCCTAGTTTAGTCCTGAAATAGGCCTGATATAATCCTGAAACAGTTCTGGTTTAGCCCTAGGTTTAGATCTGCTTTAGACCTGATATAGTTCTATTTTAACCCTAGTTTAGTCCTGGTTTAGACCTGAAATAGACCTGATACAGTCCTGGTTTATTCCTGGTTTAGTGGTTTAGACCAGAACTAGTTCTATCTTAGCCCTAGTTTATCCCTAGTTTAGACCTGGTTTAGACCTAATATAGTTCTATTTTAGCCCTAGTTTACTCCTGGTTTAGTTCTGGTTTAATCCTGGCTTAGTCCTGGTTTAGACCTGGTTTAGTCCTGGTTTAGACATAGTTTAGATTTGAGTTAGACCTGGTTTCGCTCTGTTTAGCCCTAGTTTAGACCTAATATAGTTCTATTTTAGCCCTAGTTTACTCCTGGTTTAGTTCTGGTTTAATCCTGCGTTAGTTCTGGTTTAATCCTGGTTTAGTCCTGGTTTAGACCTGGTTTAGGCCTGGTTTACACATAGTTTAGATTTGAGTTAGACCTGGGTTCGCTCTGTTTAGCCCTAGTTTAGACCTGATATAGTTCTATTTTTAGCCATAGTTTAGTCCTGGTTTAGTCCTAGTTCAGCCCAAGTACACCTTGTTTAGACCTAAAATAGACAAGGTTTAGCCCTGGTTTAACCCACTTTTAGACCTGCATTAGACTTGAAGTAGACCTGATATATCTTGGTTTAGCCCTAGTTTAGACCTGATATAGATCTGATTATAGTTCTATTTTAGCCCTTTTATAGCCCTAGTTTAGTCCTGGTTTAGACCTGAAATAGACCTGATATAGCCCTGATTTAGACCTACTTTAGTCCTGGTTTAGATCAAATTGGTCCAAAATAGGGACATTTCTTTTAAAAAACTGGGACAAATCACTGGTTTTGTATAAATCTGATGGGACAGGCGACACAGGGCTCAAAACTGGGAGCTAAACTGAGCTAAATGCAATAGTTGTAATTATGTTTGAAGGAGATTTTGGCTTAAAATTGACACTTTGCAACTTAAAACCATGCACATTTAACCCCATAAGTCATTAGATAAACTTATAGGCCTTAAAGGTGTGACTTTTCTACCTACTTGTGTCCATACAGATGCATTGCTTTTTCTGGAATGTTCCACAGTATGGCAGATTGACGGCAAATTACATCACCTCTTTGTCTTTCACTGTCCAATGCTCAAAATCTAACCATGAAACAAAACACAACATCTGCATTTCTGTTCTTTGGTAAAACATGTATCGGTTTCCCTCTCCCCAGTCACTTCCTCTATGTTACTTTATGTATGGACATGCACAGAAAAAGATTATTAAAAGTCTGGCTCATTTTCAACTACTATACATGATCTATTGTGCAAGGAAGCGTCTTGGGAGGAGGGAGACTTACTTTATCTTTCCACGGTCCAAAAACGAGTCAAAAGAACAACATCTGCCTATGAATCACTGAATTACATTTCACTTCTGTAGCTGTGGTTCATTTTATGGCTGCTACTGTACATGTTCTTGTTCCAGACAGACCCTCAGACTGCACTATATTGAATCAGACCTGCTCCCCATGGCCAGTACTTTAAAAATACTGCAGTAAAAGCCCGTAAAACACGCTGGCTTTCCACTGGCCTCCGCTCCGAGCAGCAGTCATCGCCCGCTCAGTGCATCCCTCTAACAAAATCATGTAATTGATTAGAGTTGGAACGGGACTATAGGCTGAATTACGTCAAAGCTTAACTCAATTTGCAATTAGGTTATCTGCTGCTGTATGGGGACTAAGGTTACATCATGGGCCACAAGTTACACAAGACACACACACGCAGTCACATGACCACGTCCATGCACTTTCAGATCAACGTAGGATTTTCTATTTGGAGCTGATACTTCAACGTTCTTGGCTGTTGTTTACCTTAAATGCGTTGTACAGTATTTTTACTTTACTGAGTTTAGTTTACTGAGTAAAAAAATGAAACTAGAACTACCGGTAGTTCATTTTAAAGGTTTTATATAATACAAAATTGACTCTTGTGAGCTTTAAGTCATGTTATAATCTTGTTACCACCTCAAAAACATGTGAAGTTGTAGCTTTTGTGGAGCAGAGATTGGAAATTCCAGGGCTAAAATTATCCAAATGATTCTAGTGAAGGTGAAAAGAGTTTAAAAACACATTGGAGCACTTCTTGTATAACCATATGAAGTGGAGTGTTTTCAGTTTGACAAAAGCACACCTAAATATGCACAGTTTGTGTGTTAAACATGTGTGAATGAAACAAAACACAACTCCAGGTCTGTTTGCGATGAGGAAACAACAACATATAGATCAGAAAACAGTGTACTATAGGACTTTTAAAGTGACAGTCTGAAAGTTGGACATAGGATGTCATTTCCTAGTGAGCCAGAGTGTTGGAGACGTGTGAAGACACTTTTTGAAAAACTCCATCCAGTCCTTGTATTTGCAGAGGTCACTGGTGCTAGGCTAGTGCATGTCAATGGCCATAGTTATCCTGCCACTAAAAACAGTCTTACCCACTCCACAAAACACCCGAAACAAATCTATTATTACACCAGACTGTCCATGTGAATGTCTGTGTTGATAGAATAATGTTTGAAATAAAACTAACCTTGCATCGCACGAATTGACGCATGTTGAGGGACTATTTTCTCTTATATCAGTCCGCCGCTGCCAAACTTTCTATCAGGAACTCACTGCTGCTGCTCAGACATAAATCCTTCAAATGCAAGGTTAATTTTATTTCAAACATTATTCTATCAACACAGACATTTACATCGACCGTCTGGTGTAATAATAGTTTTGTTTCAGGTGTTTTGTGGAGTGGGTAAGACTGTTTTTAGTGGCAGGATAACTATGGCCATTGACATGCACTAGCCTAGCACCAGTGACCTCTGCAAATACAAGGACTGGATGGAATATTTTAAAAAGTGTCTCCACACGTCTCCAACACTCTGTCTCACTAGGAAATGAGGTCCTATGTCCAAAATTCCCAACAGTCCCGGTTTGCATTGGTCCAAAGTTATTCCTCACTTTCTACAATTCTCAGAGTTCAGATCACAGTTTTATTGTGACTCTAAAGTTAACAACAACTAGCATGTCAGGACGCACTTCCTGAGTATTGAACAATAAATCATTTTTTAATTTCTACGTGCGCAAACGTAAGCTCCCAGCCACCAAAAAACACCTCCAAAACTGATTGAGCATCTATTGAACTTACAAATATATCTGTCTGCTTAGTGTCACCTCATTTCAAAAGTTCCCCAGTGTTTTTAGATCCTCCTTTATGACACAAAACCACAAACAGCCTCATGTGAACTGATCAGATGTGATCAGACGGTTTCAGAACACTGGCCTCTTTGTTATTTTAAGATGAGAGATTGGTTTTCTGTCTATTTGATGATGACACGCTCTCCTGATGATCAACTGCATGAAATGACGTGAAATCAGATACTTTTAAATACCTTGAACTTTTCCATATTATGCAACGCTTTATGCAATCTACTCAATGGTAAGATCGAACAGCAAAATTAAAGCAATGTCTGTTTGAGGCAGTAAAATCAGATCATATAGAGACTAAGACGAGACTAACCCTAACCCTAAAACTAGTTGAAAATGCAGTAAATCTTGAGTTGGGGGAAACTACAGTAGCCAGGCTGGTGCCACCTAGTGCCTCCGCTCAATTTCACTTCTCTCCAGCGACCAGGTCAGGAATTGGAATACACTAGACCAAGGCTGTCCAAACTTTTTTCATCAAGGGCCAGAAGCAGAGGGCCGATCGAGGGCCTGGTTCTCAGTACAGCGAATAATTGGAACATGTGCATGTTTAACACGTTAGAATGATCCATCAGTTTTTATTCAGGCTAAGATCATTAAAAAACACACAAAATATTAAATATCAAGGTAGATTTAAAAAAAAAAAAAACCTGCAGTGAAAATTTTACTTTTAATCAATGCAAGGTATTTTGGTCCAATTCACCTGGAAGCCTGAGGACCAAGAAAAATATGTCTGAGGGCTGCATTTGACTCATGGCCCATAGTTTGAACATGCCTGCACTAGACGGTTTGCAAGAAGGTGCAGAACGTGCACTGGCCAATCAGCGAAGAGCTGTGCAGTCATGATGTCAAACTCAAGCGCATGTCTGGGTCCATTTTGTGGAACAGCACAACAGAAAATAAAGCGGTCGAGATGGATGTAGACGAAGATATACATCCTGTGTTGGCAACGATTCCTGAGATCGAGGATTTAAAGCCAGAACAGAGAGAATGTTTGGTGAATTTTATCAAGTGGAAAGACGTTATTGCGAATCTTCCTACGGGATTTGGTGCATTACGTACGCCACGACCAAATAGCAGCGATTGGTTAAATAAAAAAAGCACCCACCTACCGTCAAGCGAACGAATTCTAATGCGAGGTGAGACGGTTTCACTTCGTGGAATCCGGCTAACACTGCGTGCTTGTCTCCAGGGTTATACTTTTGTCTGGAATGTTCCATCTATCCAACTATAGGTGTTTTATTAGCTAAAATCAAAACTAACAAAAAAAGATGCTTTGTCTGGCAACATAACATCTTGGGGTGACGATACTCGCACCATTGGAGGATGTGGTGAAATTTACTGCTGTTTGAACAGTGGTTTTCACACTAAATTCTACCTCATAAAATATTTTACTTTTCCAAGTACCACAAGATCAGGAATTTGAAGTTAACCAGGTTTAAAACAAGAATAACAAAACTTTAGTTGCACAAGATCAAACCATCTGATCATCCTGAAAACATGCGCGACTGTAATAAAACATTGATATACTGACTGTTTCTTTCTCTGGCCCTGATATGATACCATAATTGGAGCTAGACTTCTTGAGTCTGTGTGTGTCTGTGTGTGTCTGCGAGTGTGTGTCTGTGTGTGTTTGGGTGGCAGTCCTCAGCTGAGAGCCTTGTGACTATGAATGTGGTGCCCAGGACAGATCTGGACAGCTCAAACTTCTGGACTAGTTAAATTATGTTTTTATCCTAAATTCATCTTAATCTTGTGTTCTTACTGTTTTATTTTGTGTGCCGCGGTTCACTGTTCTATGTTCAGGACTTTGGTCAGCTGTGATTGTTTTAAACATGCTAAATAAATTCAACTTGACTTTTTATTTTGTATATTTAAAGGTGCACTGTGTAACTTTAAGGTGGAGAGAATGCCACTTGCTTGTCTCCATGGATACAGTATAGCTTTGCCTGTCACCATCACCGTCACATCTATCACAGGTGACACTACCAGGCGAGTTTGCAGGTCAGATCTGTGGAGAAGCAAGTCTCAGTAAGAACGCATGTCTGCACTTCTAAATGGATGCAAGTAATAAATGGTAAATCTGATTTTCTTGTGTTGGTAAAGTAACACAAGATATTTCAACTGGGAACTTTTTGTAGGATCTTCATTGTCTGTTGGAGATCACTCTGATTTTACTTCTGCACATTATCCATCTGGAACGGCTCTGGTTAAAAGCGTCACGGTAAACCTGTCAAAAATATCCATCTTGCTCCAGGTAAAACCGAAACAAGTGTGATGCTCGAGAGGGAAGATGTCCATAAATGAATTTTGCATCTTTTGCAATACAAATTTGCATATTAAGGGCTTTATAAGCAACATCACCGTCTGCTGCTGCCATGTTTGATTTGTTCCATGTTGGCCTGGTGCTTGGGGCTGTCGCCATGTTGCCTCAAACACCTTCTCGTGCTCGTGCAGCTCTGTGGTTGAGCCGATCATGCTCGGATTGAATTTAAACCGTACAGCAGGAGCAGGTCAAGAAGGATTCTCAAGAGTTTATAACTCACAAATTGAAATATTTGAAAATGTACTATAGTACCATCAGCAGCCACTCTTTGCTTGATTGTTTTATGACAGAGTCATTGCTTAATATAACAATAATTATCCATATGAATACCTAAATACCTACTGTATGTTGCTTTTTCCTTTTTGCACCATATTTCTTCACCCATCCATCCATTTTCTTCCACTTCTGTTTTTTTTTTTTCTTCCGGGGCAGGGTCGCAGGGGCAGCAGTCTAAGCAGGGACTCCCAGACTTCCTCAGTTCGTCCAGCTCCTTCGGGGGACCCCAAGGCTTTCCCAGGCCAGCAGAGTGACATAATCCCCCCAACGTGTCCTGGGTCTTCCCCGAGGCCTCCTTCCGGTGGGACATGCCCGGAACTCCTCCAGCGGAAGGCGCCCAGGAGGCACCGGAACAGATGCCCCGAGCCACTTCAGCTGGCTCCTCTCGGCGTGGAGGAGCAGCGACTCTACTCTGAGCTCCTCCCGTGTGACCGAACTCCTAACCCTAACTCTAAGGGAGCGCCCAGCCACCCTGCGGAGGAAACTCATTTCAGCTTCTTGTATCCGTGATCTTGTTCCTTCAGTCATTACCCAGAGCTCATGACCATAGGTGAGGAGAGGAACTTTGATTGACGGTAAATCGAGAGCTTTGTCTTTCGGCTCAGCTCCCTCTTTTCCACAACGGTCCAATACAGCGACCGCATCACTGCCGACGCTGCACTGATCCGCTGAGGAGTTCAAGTACATTTCTTCACCATATTGCCATATTGTACGTGTATTGTCTATTGTACACAGACTGAATGAAGGGTTTTCATGCTGCTTTGTCCACTGCAATGAATAACAATCTGTTTTTTAATAGAAAAGAACCCAAAGTTTTATCACTGACAGCTGCAGAGTCCAACTGAGGGGTTAAGTCCTGCCCCAAGTGAAACATGGAGCTGGGATGGGTCACCTCTCAGCGGGGGCCACGGCGGCTCAATGGACTGTCATATTCAGCATATCCAAAAGGAGCAGGACAAAACACAGAGGCGTCCGCTGTCCTGCCCGACCCAAAAAACCCAGCTGGACCCGAGTGCTAATGCTAATGAGGGCATGAGATTAGCGCAGTGTGAGCTAACCCCGTGGAGTTTGAGGGGAGAGGGGCAGACGAGTTTTATTTCAATATGATCCACAGTAAAGTCTTAAACTTAAATCTAGCAGCTATTCTATTACAGGTGTATTTATAGCAAAAAAAAAAAACTCCAAAAACACATACATATTTACTGTGAGCTGGGATGCCTCTCCACAGATCTGATTAGTAACTTGATGCTTGTTTCCATGGACATACTGCATAAGGTTAAAACCAAAACATAATGCACTTTTAAAAATGCAATATATTAAAGTAAACATTTAAAAATGAAACAAAAACCTTCTTCAGAGTCAATATTTTATTTTTGCATGTTTAGTGGTACTCGTTTAGTCCTGGTTTAGACCTGGTTTAGACCTGGTTTAGTCCTTGTTAAGACCTGGTTTAGATCTGGTTTAGACCTGGTTTAGTTCTGGTTTAGTTCTGCTGTAGTACTGGTTTAGTGCTGGTTTTAGTCCTGTTTTAGACCTGTTTTAGTCCTGGTTTAGCCCTGGTTTAGTGCTGGTTTTTTAGACTGGTTTAGACCTGGTTTAGTCCTTGTTAAGACCTGGTTTAGATCTGGTTTAGACCTGGTTTAGTCCTGGTTTGGTTTAGTGCTGGTTTTAGTCTGTTTTTAGTTTTAGCCTGGTTTAGTGCTGGTTTTAGTTCTGGTTTAGACCTGGTTTAGTTTTGGTTTAGACCTGGTTTAGACCTGGTTAAGTCCTGGTTTATTCCTGATGTAGTAGTAGTTTAGTGTTGGTTTTAGTCCTGTTTTAGACCTGTTTTAGCCCTGGTTTAGTGCTGGTTTTAGTTCTGGTTTAGACCTGGTTTCTGGTTTAGACCTGTTTTAGCCCTGGTTTAGTCTGGTTTTAGTCTGGTTTAGTCCTGGTTTAGTCCTGTTGTTTAGACCTGTTTTTTTAGTCCTGGTTTAGTCTGGTTTAGCCTGGTTTAGTGGTTTAGACCTGGTTTAGTCCTTGTTAAGACCTGGTTTTGATCTGGTTTAGACCTGGTTTAGTCCTGATTTTAGTCCTGGTTTAGTGCTGGTTTAGTCCTGATTTAGCCCTGGTTTAGTGCTGGTTTTAGTCCTGTTTTAGACCTGGTTTAGTCCTGATTTAGCCCTGGTTTAGTGCTGGTTTTAGTTCTGGTTTAGACCTGGTTTAGTCCTGGTTTAGACCAGTTTTAGACCTGTTTAGTCCTGTTTTAGTTCTGGTTTAGTCCTGGTTTAGACCTGTTTTAGACCTGTTTTAATCCTGGTTTAGTCCTGGTTTAGACTTTTAATTCAGTTGTTTTCAAAAGGTACAAGTATCAAGACGTCCAACCTTTAAAGTTCAGGAAGATTGTGACTTTTAAGTACATTAGCTTAAAATAACTGAATCGATTTCCTCAGTTATTTTGAGTTCGGTAACTTATCCGTGTTTACAGTGAACCACATGACATCACGAGGTGGAACAGAGTGTTTTCGAGTTGGGGGAAGAACCTAAATATGCAGGATTCGTGCGTTAAACATGTGTAAATGAAACAAAACACGACTCTGAATGTGTTTGTGATGAGAAAACAACATTATAACATAGAAAACAGTGTAAATTGGCCCTTTAATGGAGGTATCCGCTTCCCGTCTCTGGCCCCCGTTGGACTGGACTTTTGGGGGTCTGTTCTTTTTTTTGAGATGGGGGCTTTTGTGGGAGGGGTCATCTGGGGCTGAGGCAGATTAATGATGGGGACACATACCAGCGCACAGAACGGTAGCGGTGCATCATGGGAAGGGCAAAGGGGAGACAAAAAGTAAAGCGGCGGAGAAATGCTAATTCGCCATTGGCCCAGGCAGAGTTGTGAAGGAGGAGGACGAAGAGGAGGAGGGAGGAAGACACATGAGGCAGAACAAAAAAGGGGCTCAGGGTACGAGAAACATACGAGTACTTGAGTTCAAAATCAGTTTTATTGACTTACAGGGCCTTGTTAAATGCTTTTTATGTACTTTTAATTTCCAGGTGAAGGTTAAACATAAAGTAACCGTCAAACTAATCCAGTACAGAGCTGAGCTGACATGATCATAGTTCATGTACTTACAAATATATATACCTGTGTCTTTTAATGAGTTTTAAAGAGGACATATTATGCTATTTTCTGATCTATGTTATACATTTGTTTCCTACGGAAGCCGAGAGGGGTCACAACAAACGCGAACGGCGCAACAAATACAAATGCGACAACACAACAAAAAGCCACAACACACCAAAAAAAGCCACAACGGAAACAACCGCGGGACTCTATTTTAATGCAAACGCCGCAACAAATACAAATGAAACATCACAAACGCAAATGCCGCAACATATTAAAAAGCCGCAACACATTAAAAAGCCACAACACATCAAAAAAAGCCACAATGGAAATGACCGCGGGACTCTATTTTAATGCAAATGCCGCAACAAATACAAACGCCACAACACAAACGCAATACGCCGCAACACATTAAAAAGCCACAACACATCAAAAAAAGCCACAACACAAAAAATGGAAATGACCGCGGGACTCTATTTTAATGCAAACGCCGCAACAAATACAAATGCCACAACACAGCGCCAAAAAAGCCACAACACATCAAAAAAAAGCCACAAACGGAAATGACCGCGGGACTCTATTTTCTGATGGACCGATCAAGCAGCAAGTGAAGAAGAAGAACTACAACATGAAATGAATAATGATAAAACTATAAATTACTTGTACTTATGTTTCCAACTTGTCCGTTCCTTTACTTTTCACGTTGTAGTTCTTCTTCTTCACTTGCCGCTTGATCGGTCCGTCGGAAAATAGAGTCCCGCGGTCTTTTGATGTGTTGTGGCTTTTTAATGTGTTGTGGCTTTTTAATGTGTTGCGGCATTTGCGTTTGTGTTGCGGCGTTTGTATTTGTTGCGTTATTTTGTTGTTGCATTAAAATAGAGTCCCGCGATCATTTCCGTTGTGGCT